>NC_064304.1:44306557-44580461 GCF_023373825.1 Bactrocera dorsalis | reverse complement strand
TGATGCAATTTTCTTTGTTAGCGTTTGGTGTGTTCGCTATTTTGTTTTTGTGGTTGACATATAAAAACAACGACTAAGCTATTGCTCCTCTGTGTAAATATAAAATTTACTTTAGAATAAGGTGAAAACAACAACAAAACAAAGATATTAACCATTGAGTGAGGAAATTTTGTAGTTAAAACTTTGCAAAGAATTGATATTAAAAGTGGATATGTGAATTCTGCTCTATTTAATACAAATAAGACGTTCTTTTAGCAGTTAAATTGAAAAATTTTTATTGTTCTGAAACAAGCTCATTGATCAGGCATAATAACTCTCTTCTATTGAGAAAGGGAAAATAAAGACTGTTCTTTTGGTTACGTGATTTTTGAGAAGAAATAAATACAATATTATTTAGTGTTATCTCTAAAATTTTGTATTTCTAACCATGGAAAACGAAAGTTTTCCATATAAACATTTGATTCTGATCATTCGGTTTGTATGGCAGCTATATGCTATAGTGAGCCAATCTAAACAATTTCTTCGGAAATTACATTTTTGCCTTAGAAAATAATCTGTGCAAACTTTTGCGAAAATGCATTGTCAAATGTGAAAGTTTTCCATACAAGAACTTGATTCCTATTGTTCAGTTTGTGTGGCAGCCATATTTATAATGGTCCGATATCGGCAGTTCCGACAAATGAGCAGCTTCTTGAAGAGAAAATGACGTTTGCAAATTTTCAAAACGGTACATATATTAAAAACTGAGAGACTAGTTCGTATATATACGGACAGACGGACGGACGGACATGGCTAAATCGACTCAGCTCAAGATACTGATTATTTATGTAACGGGTGATTTTTTTGAGGTTAGGATTTTCATGCATTAGTATTTGACAGATCACGTGGGATTTCAGACATGGTGTCAAAGAGAAAGATGCTCAGTATGCTTTGACATTTCATCATGAATAGACTTACTAACGAGCAACGCTTGCAAATCATTGAATTTTATTACCAAAATCAGTGTTCGGTTCTTTTCTTTTTTATCAGGACAAATTTTGTTTCAGCGATGAGGCTCATTTCTGGTGAATGGCTACGTAAATAAGCAAAATTGCCGCATTGGGGTGAAGAGCAACCAGAAGCCGTTCAAGAACTGCCCATGCATCCCGAAAAAATGCACTGTTTGGTGTGGTTTGTACGCTGGTGGAATCATTGGACCGTATTTTTTCAAAGATGCTGTTGGACGCAACGTTACGGTGAATGGCGATCGCTATCGTTCGATGCTAACAAACTTTTTGTTGCCAAAAATGGAAGAACTGAACTTGGTTGACATGTGGTTTCAACAAGATGGCGCTACATGCCACACAGCTCGCGATTCTATGGCCATTTTGAGGGAAAACTTCGGACAACAATTCATCTCAAGAAATGGACCCGTAAGTTGGCCACCAAGATCATGCGATTTAACGCCTTTAGACTATTTTTTGTGGGGCTACGTCAAGTCTAAAGTCTACAGAAATAAGCCAGCAACTATTCCAGCTTTGGAAGACAACATTTCCGAAGAAATTCGGGCTATTCCGGCCGAAATGCTCGAAAAAGTTGCCCAAAATTGGACTTTCCGAATGGACCACCTAAGACGCAGCCGCGGTCAACATTTAAATGAAATTATCTTCAAAAAGTAAATGTCATGAACCAATCTAACGTTTCAAATAAAGAACCGATGAGATTTTGCAAATTTTATGCGTTTTTTTTAAGAAAAAAGTTATCAAGCTCTTAAAAAATCACCCTTTATATACTTTATAGGGTCTGCGAAGCTTTCTTCTGGGTCTTACAAACTTCGTGACGAACTTAATATACCCTGTTCAGTGTATAAAACACGCCAAAACCGCTTAAAAATCAATAATATTCGTGGTTTGGTGCGTCACGAATTTGTTCCGGAGTGAAATAAGGAGTTCTGTTTGGCCGTATTGAAGCCTTTACGTGAGAACATCTGTCGAAAACGGCCGAAATTGTGGAAGAACAATTCATGGATTTTACACAATGATAATGTACCATCGCATTGAGCCACGATTTTGATCGAATTTAAGGTCAATTTCGCAATGAATACTATCAGCCAAAGTAATTGTTTTCTTAACCTTAGGAAGACACTCAAATCCCTCGTCAGTAATTTTAAGGATTAGGATCTAGTTTAAGATCCTATCAAGTATTGTAATACCATCTTAATCTTAGGGAATTGACAATTAATCTGATCTGATCTAGAAATGAACCGAAAACCGTCATAAAAAGTTTTTGTTTTTCTACAAAAATATTATATCTCCAAACGTATACGACCCTTTAAAATAACATTTATCAATATCAGTTATATACCATATATTTACTCAATTGGGAAGGAACTTAACAAAGCCTTTTAAATGAAGCTAGTTATCATTCCATTCATTCTTACTTAAATCTATATTGTGGTAGTCATTTTGTTAACAAAACATGTAGTAGGATATGGAATGACAGGCATTACAAACTTAATACTGACTTAAACATCATTCAGTGAGTCAAAACATAACACTGCATGGTGTGAACCTAAACCTTCTCTTAAAATTTAATTAGCAAATTGGCGGGAGCAATAATTTCTAAAGCAATTATTCTTATTATTGAATCGACCGAATTAGTTTTATTGCTTCAGTGAAAAACTGGCTTAACAATTGGTGACCTAAATCGCGTGATATATCCGTTATTTTTGTGGGGTCGAAAATTTACATTCGACGCCTTATAAAAAGATAAAGCTTTGTTAGAAAAAGTAGTACGCAATATGAGTGACAGAACAGGTCTTATGAAAACGCTATGACACTCTTCATATGTTCCAAATTCTGTTTAAGGACTAATCACAAAAAATTCTTTATGATATGAATTTGATGTGAGAAATGAAGAACATGGAATACCGCCAATGAAGTTTGAAAACGCGGAACTGCAAGCAATTTAGGATGAAGAAGATACTGAGTCGAAAGCAAATGAGAGTCATGTGAAAAATGGCTGCCTCATGAACTGAGTGAAAGGCGAATGGAAAACGAAAAAAACACTTGTGAAAGTTTGCTTCAAAGACAAAAAAAGAAAATCTGGCGATGAAAAACGGATTAATTTTGGGAATATTAAACGGACCAAAAAATGGGTAACCGGGTCAACCATCAACATTGCCTGCAAAAGCAGATCGATTCGGTAAAAAGGCAATGCTCTGTGTTTGGTGGGATCAAAAGGGTGTGTTATTTCATGAATTTCACTAATCACTACAGACGACAAATGATCAATTTAAATTAAAATTGACTTGAATTTTGTTACACGACAATGCACCTGCATATAACGCAAAATCTGCTCAGAATACAATCAAAGTACTTGGCTGGGAGCTGCTATTTCACCATCCCACCGCCTTATGCAATAGGTTTAGGTCCTTTCGATTACCATTTGTTTTCTTCGATGGAGCACTTATTGGCTGAGCAGCACTTCAATTCCTAAGTAGAAATCGAAAATTGGGTGTCTAATTGGTTTGCTTCAAAAGACGAATATTTCTTTTGGTACAGTACTTGAAAATTGCCCGAAAGGTGGCCAAAACGCGTAAAAGACAATCGCCAATACATTTTTTTACTTTCCCATTCAAAATTAGTATTTCATTTTCACAAAAACACTCATTTCATACCGGTACCCCGGTATATGTTTATTTATAAAATTGCATGAAAATAAGTTCTCAAGAATATCTGAGCATTGTTCAAAATTAAAAATGAAGGCTCTGAACAAAACGTGAGTTCCAAATATAGTGCACAAGTTGTGTAGTGAGCATTTAAGACAGTGGTAAACGGTAAAAGTAGCCATTTAAAATATGTTGTGGCAATGATTTGAATATAAGCTAAAAAGAGAGTTCGCTCATTTATATTCGATGCCGCTTGATCTATACTACAGAGCCATCTGCACAATCGTTAGCTATAACTGCGATCAAAGGCTACATATCAGCCTAGCACGACGAGGAAACTTACCGAATAATTTTACCAATACTCGACGTTTTAATTCTAATTATTCAACTCATTGGTTTAGTTTCACTTGTTTCACTCTTCACCTTTCTCAGAGTGTAAATAGTGAAGTCTTTAGGGTATAAAACTTGAACGGTAGCTTGTTCTGCTATGTGTTAAATAAAGCAACAAACATTAATTTTGCAAAATACATAAATAAACCGAATAAATAAAGTCATGCAATTGCCTACTTTCCGACCTCAGGGCACACCAATGTCCTGAGGGCAGTTTGTCAAAGAGTCAACTCGATGTCTGGCAAGTAAAACAATTGAGTGCTTAGCACACAATATTCGCAAAGCGCATGAGCACAAAAGCACACAACGCACCACAGCGCATAATTCACCCACTTAATTTATTATTTATTAAAGTAAATTTTCATAGAAGAGCACAAAGCGTACATTTCGCTGTCGCCTTATGGCTTTCACAGATTTTATGGCGTACAAAATAGCTCGTAGAATGGCAATAGCTACGAAATCAGCTGCTAGCGGGGTAATGGGTTGCCGTACGCTGCGAAAAGTTGTGTGCTTTTGTTATTTGCAAATTGACAATTTGTTACGGCGCAACCGTGTCTTCTGCTCGCCATGCTTTCCGCTCACTTGCCCACACGTCCCCACCGACGCATTAACAGCTTCGGTTTATATATACTTTTTTTAATATGCGTGATTGTGCGCATGTGTATGTGTGAGGGTTTCAAGTGAAGTGGCATTTTTTATGTTACTCATACGCCAGGTTGTGCCCAGCTGCTGGAACGAGTGGTAGTGTGAGCGTTTTTTGTTGTTGTGTGCGATATATGTGGTTATTTTTCACATTTTTAGATCTTTGTTGTAAGTGAGCTTCTTTCCGTGTTATCTCCTCCCCGCTAACGGACCGCAGCGTGAGTTGTGCGTGCTGCGCGCTGCGTTCTTGCTTCTTTGCTATTCGCTATTAGGCACTTTTTGCATATTTAATCAATCATTTGGGAGGTAAACAGAATTTATTATCACTCAAACTTGTTGTTTCTTTTCAGTCAGCTATTTGCTGAGATTTTATTATTATTGGATTGTTTTCGTGCTCTTGCTGTACTTAAACATTTCCGCAGAGATACATTTTTCTTGAAGTTTTCTTTCTACTTGGGATTCGCATGCCTTTTCGTGGAGTTAATAAATGACGGTATGGAAAAAATAATTTTGTTGCGGTTGTTTGGAGCTTAAATGCTTGTCATTTCTTCCAGCATTTACGAGCACTTTGGAAGTTTTTATGCCAATAAAGGTTAGTTGTAGTTCGGTGAGCTATCTCCGCTCTTGGTTTTATTGCGCAAAATATATAGAAATCATTTTATATATGAATTCAACTTCGTAGCAGCAAATCTATTGAAACTTGTGAATAAACAAATTATTTTTGGTGTACTCCTGCTACTTATTTATTTGTACATTTGTTTACTTGTTCGCGACATAGTTGCTTAGCTTTTGAGGTATCCAACCGAAATTTTGCACCAGTAGTTCTCTTCCCAAGAAACTGTTAACTTATCGGAATCGCCGATATCGAGCCACTACAGCATTCATAAATACTTTCAGATCTATGTTAAACTAACCGCATCGTGTTACAAGTCAGTAAGTACGATGGTAAAAATCCATGAATGGGCTTCGAATTGCTTTCGCATCCACCATATTCTGCAGATATGGCCCTTAGCGACCTTTTTCTGTCTCAAAAGAATGCTCACGGGGAAGAAATTTTTGGTTGAATGAAAAGGTGATCACCGAAACTGAGACCTACGTATTTTGAAGCAAAGGACAAATCGTACTTCGAAAATGGTATCGAAAAATTGGAGGGTCGCTATAATCAGTACATCACCATTGAAGAGAACTATGTTGAATAATAAAAGCGAACTTCGCCATAAAATGTGTTTTGCTGTGGTAGGAAGGGGACTTTTCATTTGACCTATTGAATGGATGGGTTCAAACTAATTAACTACAGCAAAGTTAAATAACAGAATCAAATGCCGACTACCAGACGACTGCAGTGTCTTCCAAGTTAAGAACTTTTCGTCAAAGATTGTGACAAAATGTCGTGATCTCTTAGGGGACTTAACCTGATATTTCGCGATAAACCTACAGTGAGTTCCAGGTCATAGTTGATATTATTGGTAGCTGTGAAAAAGATGAAATAACCAGTGCAGGCAGCTTTCTAAAATTGGATTTAGAAAAAGAGAAAATTTATATGCCTATAGCTAGATATCTGTTTGTCAAATGTGATATAGTTGTAGCTGAGTCTTAGTGAAGTCAATGCTTAGCCTGCTCAACAAGTAGGTAAGCATGGAAATCCCATTCATTCCATGGCGCATGGGCATGAATATGGGCCGCCTACATCTATTAAAATTTAAAAGGAACCAAATACAAAGTAATTTATTGATGATCTTTACCAGAACCCACAGGCTGGTTCAAAGAGGACAATATATTTAGTTTTATTTTACTTAAGAATATTCAACATATTAGATAAGATATGAAATTGTGTAATTTTAAAAACACATATAGTCCAATAATATTGAATAATTACGTCTTCCCTTGGCAATATGTTCAAATATATTGAACAGGCTTATCTTCGCCAATGCTGAGGCAGTACAAAGCAAATACATGAACAAACGCATAAGGATGCATACATTTATATGAGGCACGTATGCATTTATATGCAATACGTATGCACTCAACAATTAAAAAACAAACATATTTACTTAAGATAGCATATTGACCTAAGATATACATTTAGGCAATTGCACTTGAAAACAACCCCATACCATGTAGTATAAACAATGTGCTACATACATATGAACATGCACACATACACATATGTATATTAAGATAGTCCTAAAATTGTATATAAATACGTGAAAACTCTAAATAAAATCAGACTAAAATAGTTCTCGTAGAATGAAATATTTCTCAGCTTGAATAAGGCCTTTGTTTTCCCCGCACCAGAGGGAAGGATCTAAAGAATCTTATGTAAGTTTTAACGTTTGATCTTACAAGTCAAACAAGTTGACTTCAATTTCACAAGCATTGGAGAGAAGTGACTCTCTAGAAACGATATTAACTCATGAACCAAAGTGGAAGAACTATCGGTGCGCACATCCTCTAATGTCCACTGACGCTGCGGTCTTTCCATACTTTTGAACAATTTTTTTTCTAAAAAACTAAGTATGTTATAATCTATTTCAAGTGTTGAAGGTCTATAAAAAAATATAACCCTTGTAACGGGGTTTTCAATAAGAGCGGTCTTCATTTTGATGAAAATACATTTGATGCGAATATAACTAATCCAAGGGCGCAAAACGCACGACCAAGACGATATTCCTCAAACGTGGTTTTCAATAAATCGATTGTGACATTCGCTCTGTGGCTAGTGGCGCCGTCCTGTTGGAACCACATACTGTCCAAGTCCATATCATCCAATTTGGGGAAAAAATATTCGGTTATCAGTGAGCGATTCCCATTCACAGCAACGTCTTGATCATCACGGAAGAAATACGGAACAATAACGCCGCCGGCCCATAAACCGCACCAAACCGTCTTTTTTCGGGTGACACATGGTGTACGTGTGACATATTTTGCTTAATATGGAAGATGGAGTCATGTGCAGAAGTTCACGCAAGTGAGGAAAGTTCTCTGATCACCATTCACTTGGGAGTGGCCAGAAACGATTCTTTTACATATGACTCAAGCAGCTCACGACTTCCGGTCTTTGACCAAGTATCCTCTGGGTAGCCTAAGAACATCTGTTTGAAGGCAAGCTAAAGTGAGAAGGCGAAACATCCCCTGCATAGGGTTGTACGCTGGGTTTGGGACCCGCCACGTAAAAAACAACCCCAATGAAAAGGAAAAAAACAGCCTCGGATGAGAGGCCCCCCTTTGATGATACTATAGCAAACGAAATAAGGACTATGATTTGAGGGCATGCACCTGGAATGTCCGGTCCCTTAATTGGGAAGGAGCCGCTGCTCAGCTGGTAGATGTCCTCGTAAAGATAAAGGCTGACATCACCGCCGTCCAAGAAATGCGATGGACGGGACAAGGACAGAGAAGTGTAAGTCCTTGTGACATTTAATACAGTGGCCATATAAAGGAGCGCAAGTTTGGTGTTGGATTCGTGGTAGGAGAGAGACTCCGTCGCCGAGTACTATCATTCACTCCGGAAAATGAACGTCTAGCCACAATCCGCATCAAAGCGAGGTTCTAAAGGGTGATTTTTTAAGAGCTTGATAACTTTTTAAAAAAAAAAAACGCATAAAATTTGCAAAATCTCATCGGTTCTTTATTTGAAACGTTAGATTGGTTCATGACATTTACTTTTTGAAGATAATTTCATTTAAATGTTGACCGCGGCTGCGTCTTAGGTGGTCCATTCGGAAAGTCCAATTTTGGGCAACTTTTTCGAGCATTTCGGCCGGAATAGCCCGAATTTCTTCGGAAATGTTGTCTTCCAAAGCTGGAATAGTTGCTGGCTTATTTCTGTAGACTTTAGACTTGACGTAGCCCCACAAAAAATAGTCTAAAGGCGTTAAATCGCATGATCTTGGTGGCCAACTTACGGGTCCATTTCTTGAGATGAATTGTTGTCCGAAGTTTTCCCTCAAAATGGCCATAGAATCGCGAGCTGTGTGGCATGTAGCGCCATCTTGTTGAAACCACATGTCAACCAAGTTCAGTTCTTCCATTTTTGGCAACAAAAAGTTTGTTAGCATCGAACGATAGCGATCGCCATTCACCGTAACGTTGCGTCCAACAGCATCTTTGAAAAAATACGGTCCAATGATTCCACCAGCGTACAAACCCACCAAACAGTGCATTTTCCGGATGCATGGGCAGTTCTTGAACGGCTTCTGGTTGCTCTTCACCCCAAATGCGGCAATTTTGCTTATTTACGTAGCCATTCAACCAGAAATGAGCCTCATCGCTGAACAAAACACGCGCGCGAAACACATTTCGAACCGAACACTGATTTTGGTAATAAAATTCAATGATTTGCAAGCGTTGCTCGTTTGTAAGTCTATTCATGATGAAATGTCAAAGCATACTGAGCATCTTTCTCTTTGACACCATGTCTGAAATCCCACGTGATCTGTCAAATACTAATGCATGAAAATCCTAACCTCAAAAAAATCACCCGTTACAACATATCGATGATTTGCTTCCACGCCCCGACGGAAGAGAAGGACGATGTGACCAAAGATGCTTTTTATGAGTGCTTGGAGCGCACTTATGAGAGATGCCCCCGCCACGATGTCAAAATCGTGCTTGGAGACTTCAACGCCAGGGTGGGCAAAGAAGGTATCTTTGACACTACGGTCGGTAAATTCAGCCTTCACGAGGAAACATCCCCAAATGGGTTGAGGCTGATCGAATTCGCCGGGGCCCGAAATATGGTTATCTGTAGTACTAGATTCCAGCATAAGAAGATTCATCAAGCTACCTGGCTGTCTCCGGATCGAAAAACCACCAACCAGATCGATCATGTTGTGATAGACGGAAGACACGTCTCCAGTGTTTTAGATGTGCGTGCGCTCCGAGGTCCTAACATCGACTCGGACCACTATATTGTTGCAGCACCCACCTCTGTGCAGCAAAAAACGCACGCCAACAAACACAAGGAAGGTTCGACGTCGAGAAGCTGCAATCACATCAGACAGCCGAACGATTCTCTACTCGGCTTGCACTCTTGCTCTCTGAGAGCACTCGTCAACAACTCGGTATAAGGGAACTGTGGGAGGGCATTTCAAACTCCTTACGTACAGCTGCAACCGAAACCATTGGTTTTCGGAAAGTGCAAAAGAACAGCTGGTACGACGAGGAGTGCCGTGTCGCAGCGGAGAGAAAACAGGCTGCCTACCTCGCAACGTTACGATCGACCACAACACGTGCGGGATGGGATAGATACCGAGATTTGAAGAGGGAAACGAAACGCAT
Organism: Bactrocera dorsalis; assembly: GCF_023373825.1. Classification (NCBI taxonomy): domain Eukaryota; kingdom Metazoa; phylum Arthropoda; class Insecta; order Diptera; family Tephritidae; genus Bactrocera; species Bactrocera dorsalis. Next base: position 44,570,500 of record NC_064304.1, on the reverse strand, counting down.
TTGCAGACAGAAGAAGAAAGAGGCCGAAATGCGTGAGTACGAACAGCTTGATAATCTGGCCGATAGGGGTAATGCTCGAAAATTCTACGAAAAAATGCGGCGGCTTACAGACCGGAGCATACTCCTGTAGAACCCCCAAAGGTGATCTAGCCACCGATGCCCAGAGCATACTTAGATTATGGAGGGAACACTTCTCCAGCCTGCTGAATGGCAGTGAAAGCACAACACCAGGAGAAGGCGAACCCGATTCCCCAAGCGATGACGATGGAGCAGACGTTCCATTACCCGGCCATGAAGAAGTTCGAATAGCAGTTGCCCGCCACGGCGGCGAAGAACTGATAAGGAGCATGCATCAGGTTCTTTGTAAAATATGGTCGGATCAAAGCATGCCCAACGATTGGAATTTAAGTGTGCTATGCCCAATCCATAAAAAAGGAGACCCCACAATCTGCGCCAACTACCGTGGGATAAGCCTCCTCAACATCCCGTACAAGGTTCTATCGAGCGTATTGTGTGAAAGATTAAAGCCCACCGTCAACAAACTGATTGGACCTTATCAGTGTGGCTTCAGACCTGGTAAATCAACAACCGACCAGATATTCACCATGCGCCAAATCTTGGAAAAGACTCGTGAAAGGAGAATCGACACTCACCACCTATTCGTCGATTTCAAAGCTGCTTTCGACAGCACGAAAAGGAGCCGCCTTTATGTCGCGATGTCTGAATTTGGTATCCCCGCAAAACTAATACGGCTGTGTAAACTGACGTTGATCAACACGAAAAGCTCCGTCAGGATTGGGAAGGACCTCTCCGAGCAGTTCGATACCAAACGAGGTTTCAGACAAGGCGACTCCCTATCGTGCGACTTTTTCAACCTGCTTCTGGAGAAAATAGTTCGAGCTGCAGAACTCAACAGAGAAGGTACCATCTTCTATAAGAGTGTACAACTGCTGGCGTACGCCGATGATATTGATATCATCGGCCTCAACACCCGCGCATTTAGTTCTGCTTTCTCCAGACTGGACAAGGAAGCAAAAGAAATGGGTCTGGCAGTGAACGAGGGCAAGAAATATCTAATATCATCAAACAAACAGTCGTCGCACTCGCGACTTGGCACCCACGTCACTGTTGACAGTCATAACTTTGAAGTTGTAGATAATTTCGTCTATCTTGGAACCAGCGTAAACACCACCAACAATGTCAGCCTGGAAATCCAACGCAGGATTACTCTTGCCAAGAGGTGCTACTTCGGACTAAGTAGGCAATTGAAAAGTAAAGTCCTCTCTCGACGAACAAAAACCAAACTCTATAAGTCGCTTATAATTCCCGTCCTGCTATATGGTGCAGAGGTTTGGACGATGACAACAACCGATGAGTCGACGTTGCGAGTTTTCGAGAGAAAAGTTCTGCGAAAGATTTATGGTTCTTTGCGCGTTGGCCACGGCGAATATCGCATTCGATGGAACTACGAGCTGTGCGAAATATACGACGACATTGACATAGTTCAGCGACTTAAAAGACAGCGGCTACGCTGGCTAGGTCATATTGTCCGAATGGATGAAAACACTCCAGCTCTGAAAGTATTCGACACAGTACCCGCCGCGGGAAGCAGAGGAAGAGGAAGACCTCCACTCCGGTGGAAGGACCAAGTGGAGAAGGACCTGGTCTCGCTTGGAATATCCAATTGGCGCCACGTAGCGAAGAGAAGAAACGACTGGCGCGCTGTTGTTGACTCGGCTATAATCGCGTAAGCGGTGTCTACGCCAGTAAAGAAGAAGAAGATGAACCCATTCAGCCAGAAGTAAGTTTCGTCGCTGAAGATGATTTTTCGATGAAAATCCTGTTCATTCTCAAGAGATTCTCTAGAAAGTTAAGGTTGAGGACACTGACTCCGAATTTTGGCAGTAAATTTTAATAATTTCGACTGATTGTTAGATCGTATATCTTTTCATGACGAGATTTAAAAAAAATCAAATTTGATCCCAACAAGGATACAGCTTTTTTTATGATTATGTGAAGTTTGACCTCTATGTCACGGCAAAAGAATTATTGCAACTGTTACGGAAGTGCTTGGGGAGTCTTTTATATTATGAACACAGGTATTCGAATAACACAAAGCATTCAGTGATGATCTTAAAGTCATCGAAAACTTGCCTCATACCAGGCGTCGATTCACATCTGTTAGTGACGATAACATCCGAAAAGTTAAAGAAACATTGCTTGAAAATCGTAGTGCTGGCATCAGAGAGATAGCTAAGGATATCAACATGTATGCATCCATTTAACGATTTTGGTTAATATTTTGGGTTAGAAGCGCTGCAGTAGTTGACTTGTATCGTAAGGCTCGAATCTTTTGCAAAAATAACGTTGAGTAGAGATTGCAAAATATATCTTTTGCAACGTAGCTTAATGTCTTATATTCATCAAATGCACATCAATACTACTGAATATGACTTCGAAGCTTTAGTATATAGAATAAAACCAACGAAGTGCTTGATTCTTATTTTATGCATGTGGGAGAAGGGGTAGTATTGAACCGATTTTAAATATTTTTGACGTCAGCGGGAGGCACCGAAGTTCGTATCTTCGGTGTCTCGGAAAATAACGTTTCAGTTGTAAGATGGCATACTTTAAAGGCCCTATAAGTGACTTCATTACATATATTTCGTTAAGTTAAATAATCTGTGGAATTTAAAATGTACATATGTATGTATGTATGAGGAATAGGTCTGGTTGAATGTTAATGTGGTTGCAATAAGCACGAAACCAAATTCGAATTCATTGTTTCCGCTGGTCATAAAATCGCTCAAGGAGCAATGCAAAAAAAATTTTCGCTTTCATAGTCAAGTTATCGCAGAAATCATCGACCATACATAACCAGAAACTTGCATAATCTTTCTTGCTAGAACCAAGCTGTAATTTGAATGAGAAAGAGTTGAAGCCGAAGGAGTTTTGTTAGCCGTTCTTCATCCCAGCGCTGTGCAGCAATAAACGCCAGGCACTAAGCACGCAACAATAATAAGAACAATAGTAACAACAACAACAAAGTCGATGCTTCTGTGTATACACTTGCCGGTACTTTGGCGCTTTGTTTAGCGTTTCGAGCTTTGGCGACTGCTTTTAAGCTTCGCTGGCATTGACCAACTCACGCGCACTCCTTATGCATGCAACAAAGTGTCAGTCGGGAAAGTAATAAAACTGTAGTTTATTGTTGCTGCATGCTGCAGGCGTTTTTGTAGTAGCTTAGTTTTTTGTCTGCCCTTCAACTTTGCTTACTTTTATGTTAACGTGCAACTTTGCTTGGCCTTTGGTTCGTGTCTAATTTGCATTTATGAGTTTTATTAAAAGGCGTTACAAATTTTATTTATAATCGAGAGTACACTTCCGCCTGGTAGCTGCGTTGTGTCGGTGTTGCCATATTGTAGTATTTTAAACTAAAAAGTTGCAACTTAAAAGTGTCGCCTTTTGTCAAAAGTTTTCCCCAGCTACTTTCACAACAACAAAAAAAAAAACAAATATACATACATGCTTGGGAAGCACTTAAATGGCTGTGTGCGCGTGTATATGTGTGGAGTGCATTGTACTGCATGCATCTTTCACACCAGTCCAGCCGGTTACATAAAATACGAGCATTTCATTGCTAGCGCCTTTGTTGCTTTGGCTGGTGCGCAACAAAAAACTTCCGTGCAACCACACATTTGCTTTGCAAAAGTTTTCTCAATGTTAGCAAAAAACTTTGGCCTTGCATGGTGTGGCATGGCACGGCACGCTTTTGTGGCACGGCTTAGACATGTATTGGTGCGACATATGCAGTTTTCATCCTGTTAGTACACGTATTACTGCTGCTGCTGTTGCTCCTGGCCTGGTTGTCTTGCTGGCTGCCGACGTTCCTACACCGCTTGACGCCGGCCGTTGTTGTGGCTGTGTTCTGGTTTTGCTTTGCAACTAGAGTTATTGGCATTTAACAACACATCGGAAGGAAACAATATGACAACAAAACGTACAACGGCAGCGCCAGTCACCAACAATACAGCGCTCGGCTTTCTCACTAACTCTACTAGCCGCCGTACGCTTTTTATGCGCTCACTCTTCCGCCTTTCGTTCAGCAGCAGCTTAGGAAGTGATAAACATGTAGTGCTTTTTCTTCCTTCCTGTTTGTTCTTTTTACAACGTTTTTCGTTATTGTTTTCTTTTTTTTGTTTTTTGCTTTGATTGTCCTGTGCACACTTTGCGTTTCCACGCTGGCTTTTGCCTGGCTTAATTTAAAAAGTTTTAACCCTTTGCAGCACTTCGTCATTGCGCTCCTCCTTTGCCACGCCGATTTTTTATTTCATGAGCATTTTGGTGTGTGTAGAAGTGGTGTGCGGAATCAAATTGTTCCCTTATAACATTCCAGTTCACGCCTTTGTTGCTCTTCTTTGTGCTCCTTAACTTTAAATAATTGTCAAATTAATATCACTCATACGCACTGGCGTGCGCTGAAGTGGTGCAATTTACATACTCCTCTAACGGCTTGGTTTTCAAAGCAGCGACACTTTGGCTTCAAATTGATAGTTGATATTGAAGAGTAATGAAAAGCATAATATTCTGGAGAATAGATAAATTTTGAGATATCGATGCTTGTACATTTTAATCGATGTACATCCAATCAGCAACACCATTAACATTTTTAATTTCGTTTAAGACAAATTTCCAGCAAAAAGTAGTTTGAACGGGCTAAGTTCAAGTGTAATTGAACATTTCATACTCCCCTCTTTCAGAAGTGTCACAGGCGGGAAATATTTTCAGGTTGGAGTAAAACTTGTAATGGTTCAAAACCAAGCTCTAGATCGATTTCATATATATTTAGTTGGCTAAGTAACATTATTTTTGAGAACCCATGTTCATTTATTTGTAAATTATATTTTATACACTTCTAGCAGAAGAACAAACCATTAGCAGAAAAATCAAGCAAAAACGTTTCCTCCGCATTTCATTAAATTATCTCACAAATTGAGAGATATTTTCGATTAAATGTGCCAAACTGTCTATTTGGTATCTGGACTTATAGTTCCACTTCGTTAATTTTAAACAGAAGGCGTCATACTCTGATGACACCATTCAATCAAAATTTTATTTCGATTTCTTCGTTGATACTTGGTTTATATAGTACTTGTATATTGTAAAGTGAAAGAATCACATTGAATGGGAAATTTTAATTAGATGAATAAATGAGGATTGCACCGTGGCCTAAGGTCTATTGTGCCCTCTGCTAAGTCTCAACGACTCACTTAGCCCCTCTCTCATACTGCTAGGTGCTATTTGGGCGATGTGACCTCTATTTGGAAACATCGATCCAAGGGCCTTTATCGTGCGCTTACAGACTGCTGTGCAGTCAATTAGCAAATGTTCTGGAGTTTCAGTCTCCCTGCATAGAATTGGCAATTCGTACAAGAAGCTAGGCTCATATTATATAAGTGCTTCTTGAGCTTACAACGATGAGTGTAGAAGGCGACAAGTAGCCTGAGTTTGTCTCTTAGGAGGTTGATTGCATATTTAAACCTGCTAAAGTTGTAACTACCAATTAGCAACTTGGCACGGTGCATGCCTCGGAGTTGTTGCCAATACCCCTCCCTATCCAATTCTTCATCCTTACGCAGTAGTTCCTTTATGGTATGTGGACCAACCGAAATTAAAGGTTCGGGTCCTGCCATGTTGGTGTGCCGCGGAGCGGGCGAGCCCATCAGCCAGTTCATTCCCTATACTTTTGTGACCGGACACCGAGATAAGGTGCACTTGGCTACAATCTGATAGACTGTTCTGCTGTTCTATACACTCCTGATCTCGTATGCAGAGATCGCTTTAAGTGCCTATATGTTGTTTGCGATAATTACGTTGCGTTATATCAAAGACCACTGCTTGGAATGCATTCGGAAAACTTTTCATATGTATGGCGAGTTTCGTGTGTGGTCGTGCGACTCTTGCCCCAATTCCCTAAGATGTTACTGTCCTAAGATTGTACTAATAGCTCGAGAGCGGAAACGTTCCAATCAGCCTTACTGCTGAGGGTAACATTGAACTTTTTAATCAAGTTTACACTTTTAGTAACGCTGTGTCTTGGAAAAAGAGCCAGTGGTATTTTGATTTTACCGTTTAAGTCCTAAATGCGCTGGGAAGAGATTACCTTATTACCTCTGCCAAACCCTTTTGCTGTCATTTGGAGCAGCAAGACTTCAAGTGCCGCCGTCGGATATGTGCGCATAGCACCCAACACGCAGATGCAGGCGAGTCCATGCAGAGGTCGTTAGTTGAAGCCCCACTGAAGACTGAGATGCTTTCGAGGCCCTAGCCACCGCTCTATATGTAATAATCCGTCGCACAATCATAGTGTGCAACAATCTGACAATCCTTGCCTTGCAGCTCCAAGATTTACCAGCTAGCCGATTGCACATCATAAATGTTTTTGTAGCTTTGACCATACTCAAACCAACGTGCTGCTTCCACCACAGAGTGGAATCCAGCGTAAGACCAAGGTATTTGACCACATTAGTGATTTCAATCAAGAGTTAGATTTTTGAGGCCAGACAAGGACCTGCGTCTCGTAAACGGGACGACGGTCGTCTTCGAGGGATTGGCGCAGCCAAATCCGTTTTTCTTTTAATAGATAGATCTATGAATATCCGAAGTACTAAATGAGCAAGTAGAGCAAAGCATCCCATCTCTTGTACTCGTAAGCGATAGACCGAGCGGGTCAGTAAAGGACCCATACCATAAGTTGCAAAGACCGTTAAAAAAATTAACATTGACAAAACAGAGAGAAAAGGAAATTTTACTTAACAGCGACATGTGCTTTAAACTATGTCATAACCTACTGGAAGACCCGGAGGGAGCCCAATCTTGTTGGAGATTTTATCGCATCCAACTTATAGCCCGGACATAGCGCCGACCAGCTGTTCCTGTTCATGGCAAACGCCCTTGTTGGTGTAAAGTTGAACTCAAAACAGGCTTGTGAAAAGTGGCTGTCCGAGTTAGTACTGGGATCCACTGAACAATTACTGCAATAAAAATTAGGCTTTTGAATGGGTTTGGCCAACAAGAGTGATGTTAGTATGAAGAAAGGGACAATTCTTCTGTAAGAAAAGACATGAAGAATTATGAGATGAGTGGAAATTACTGCCACACCGTTGTGGTCACGTCTAAATTGTCTCAGAAATTTTAATTTATTGTGCTTTTATTGTGAAAGGTAAATATAGCTGAAAGATGTAGTATTATATTTAAATTTTATAATTTTTATTTACTTAATTTTAAAGTTGTTGTTGACAAAAAGTTGGGTAGACAAGAAATCAGTGTGTCGATTACGTATGGAGCGAAAGAGGAAGAAAAATGAAAAAAGTTTATTTTTACCTTTTTTACTTCACTATTACACTGGTGGCCAAAATGCTCTAGCATGAATCTACACACACATGTGGCAACACTGTGCTGTCCGTGCACCTTTGTGCCTTGGACGTTTTACACGTTTCGTGTTAAAAATCTTTGATGGGATTTGTGTCTTCAGGTAAAAAAGCGTTAAAAGATTAAATTGTGTATTGGGGTTAAGTGTTGTTGGCAGCAACGGACAGAGCGAGAGTCAACCAGTCAACAAACGACAGAACTAGTGCAAGAGCAACGCAAGAGCCAGGGGGAGAGACACGCTGCAAGTATATAGCGGCAATCGAGAAGAAGGAAATGAGCAAATGACCGAGTGACGATGGAAAGGAAAATTTAAATCGGGCGAGATTTGTAGAGAAGTCCGCATGCAGTTGAACACATGTGCGCTTGCCGATGTAACATTTCAGTCGCAGCAGCATTTCAGGTGCTGCTCAGCACACACAACTAGAAACAGTGATTGCACCCGAGGGGATGCATTGTGTCCTTCATTGCAGATGTGTTTACAGAAAAAGTAAAACTAAGGACAAAAGCATAAAGAATAAAGAGCAAGAGAAGTTGTCTATATTTATTTAACAGAAATTGTGCTCGTAGCGCTGTTGTTGTAGACGTGTTTTTGTATGAGCATATGTCTTCATTTAAACTTCATTGGAGTCTTTCCGTCATCCGCTCTATTTCAGCGCGTCATAATGTTGACTTATTGCGCTAATTTTCATGCATTAAGTTGCGGCGAAGCTGGTAACTAACCGCCATCATCCATACACACACACATACATCTAAATAAATGTGTCATAAACAAGTCTCTATCTACCGACAAGCGTTTGTATGTGTGTATGCGTGCTTTGTCTGTAATCATGATGTTCCACATACATTAGCAATATCAACACAAATAAATTCTGCTGCCGCAGCCGCAGCTATTGTGCGCTCAGCACCGTACAATTACTATTATCGACTAGCTGGACCAACAATAGCAACAAAATCAACAAGCAATAACCAGAGAAGCTGCAACTATAGTATAATGTCTGTAATCGCAACAAGGTAAATAGCACATTGACAACATTGTTGACAACCTTACGGTTTGCTGTTGTTGCAAGGTGGCAATTTATTTGCCAAGGAATGCGGTAAAGTCAGCCAGCTATAAAGTGAGACCACTTCCTCACAAACACACATTTACATATATAATCTTTGTAATATACATATATACAAGTATATTTGGGTGTAGGCACAAATATAGTAACATATATGTATGTGTGTTTGTGCAAGTACATGTAAAATTTGTGTTTGTTTACCATGTAGTGACCTCTCAGGGGTGTAATGTATTTGCTTGTCGTAGATCTACTAAAAATAAACATGATTTGTAGGGTGATAGTTGCAAAGAAGGGCAACTAGTTATAAAGTGTCTAATCTCCAGTGTATTTGGTTGCAGTTAAACATATACAGGGTGAACCATTTTCTATATTAAGTTTGTAGCATCTAGCAGGAAACGTCGGAGACGCTATAGTGTACATTGTGACAAAGGAGTGCCCGGAAATGGTAATTATAATGCCCCGGGTAAACGAATTTACAAAAAAATGTATTTTACTAAGTTGGTAGGAGTGTCCCTAATTACTATGCCATATATTGGGCGTTTTATAAATTAAGTAATGAAGAAATTCGCTGTACATATTTTGAAATTTTTGTATAAAAAAGGGAACAGTGCCACGCAAGCCACCAATGAAATTTCTGAAGTTTACGGAGGCGTTGCTGTATCAGTTCGTCTAGCTCAACAATGGTTCGTTCGCTTCCGTTCTGGAAATTTCGTTGTGAAAGATGCTCGTCGCTCTGGTCGACCTATCGTTGAAAAAGTCAATAAAATTATGTAAAAGATTGACCAGGACCGTCACATAACAGCCATGACACCGCTACGGAACTTGACATTCATCATCATACAGTTTTATAACCATTTAAAAAAGCTGACTTCAAACAGAAACTTGATGTTTGGGTACCCCAATTACCCCAAGGTACCGAATTAACATCTGCGATTCTTTGCTGAAACGAAATGAAATCGAACCAGTTTTGAAGCGAATGGGAACAGGAGACGAAAAGTGGATCAAATACTACAATAATGTGCGAAAAAGATCCTGGTCCAAGTGTGGTGAAGCTCAACAAATAGTCGCAAAGCCAGGATTGTCGCTGAGTGTTTGGTGGGATCGGAAAGGAATCATCCACTAAGAGCCGCTCCAGCCTGATCGAACGATTGATTCTACATTTTACTGTTAACAACTGATGAGATTGAAGCAAGATATCAAAAAAAAAAAAAAAATAACGGCCAGAACTGCTCAACAGAAAGAGATTCGTCTTCCATCAGGATAACACTAGACTACATACTATACATCTTTGATGACTCGACACAAACTGAGAGAGCTTGGCTGGGAAGTTTTGATGCATCCACCGTATAGCCCTGATCTTGCACTATCGGACTACCCCTTGTTTCGGTCAATGCAGCACTCCCTTAACTGAGTAAAGTTGGCTTCAAGAGAAACCTGTGAAAATTACTTGTCGCAGTTTTTTCGCCGAGTAAACAGAAAAGTTTTAAACTAATGGAATAATGTCTCTAGCGGAAAATGGAAAAAAGTGGTTGACCAAAATGGTACATATTTGGTTCATTGAAGTTCGTTATAAATATAAAAAAATAAGTTGAAGTTTGATTAGAAATACGAAAATATTTTTCGACTACGCAATATGAGTGCGATCTGTCAACCAGGTTATTTAAAGCAGCTGCTTAAGTCGGTACACCTCAGTACTGCGTTGCCATATTTACAATGGATAAAAATGTCGAACAAAGACTTTGTCTCAAATTTTGTATTCTTAACCAAACAACGTGTGCGGAATGGGTGCGAAAGTTATAAAAGGCTTAGGTGAATTCAAAAACACAAGCCTGCGAGTGGTACAAAGTCTTCAAAGACGGTTGCGAGATCGTTGAATACATATGGTTCTTAAAAATTGTCAGGCAAGTGTTAAAGAATCGGCAAGAGAGCTCAACATCTCTCGCGAATCCATTCGAATGCTTTTGGTGGATATTTTGGATATAGTCGATGGTCGGGTATAGCATCGTAAACAGGATTCTTTGGACATATTTGATCGTGCGAACTCTGATCCCAAATTCATAAAGAGCATATAACTGCGAAGATGAGACATAGGTTTATGAGCTTGACATGCAAACAAGTCAACGGTCATCGGAGTGGAGGGGAAAAACAAGCCGAAACCAATAACACCACTCCAAAGTTGGTCAAAAATCAAAGTATTGCTCTTTATTTTTTTCGATATTCGTGGTTAGGTGCATAATGAATTTTTTCCAGAGGGACAGACAATAAATATGGAGTCTCAGTTGATCGTATTGAGGCATTCGCGTGAGAGCCACAATTGTGAAATCGCGCGGAAATGTTTATCTTGATTCCTCCAGGTGTTCGGAGACAACTGAACAGCCGCTCGTTCGTTAGCTAGGAACGTCCTCTATCGAATCCAGTCGGTGCGCGCACGCTCCGAAGTACAGTCGCGGCGGAAGAAAATTTGTCCTATTACTTTCCGGATAAACCCTTTAGTACTATCATATTTCACGAACGTAGAAAAAGTTAATTATGTAATTAAATTTATTTTCAAGTGATTTATTCACAGCTGTTACATATTTCAATCAATATCGGATCAATTGCACTTATCCGAACGCGTGTAATGCATTTGCAAACAAGGCACGTACACGCAGGTGACAAATGCAACGGAACATTGCACACGTGCCTTTGCAAATACGCTGGTGCTGGGGCACACACATGTAATTTTGGGGGTATATTTTATAGATGAGGTACAGCATTGGAAGTGAGTGCAAAGGTAAATATGTGTACACTAAGGCAATATTCTTACTCACCTACATATGAGCACTTAGTGCGACCGCAGCGGTTGACATTTGTCGGGCCACATTGCGGCTTTTGCCTTTGACAACAGAGCACATAATTACATAAACGTGTGTGTAAATGCCTGTAAGTAGATGTATGAGCCACAAGTGCCGCAAACAATTGAATTAGAGTTAAACCCTTAGCATACCATCAAGGCAGGGTGGTTCGAAAAATGTAAATTATTTGATTTTTCTTTCCATTTGATTCGATGACATGACGGGACGCGATCTAATATGAACTAAGCTGATCCGAGCTAGACTTGACTGTTTTGTTCAGGGCTGATGTGATGGTCTGACGTGATGATATGATATGATCAGATTGTGATGCCGCTTCATTCAACGGTGTGATGTTAGTCTGCCCAGGCTTAGCCTGACCTTCAGTAATGTGTTTCGACATTACTATCGTGATCAAAATTTGGTCTTAGGTCAATTGTGTAATAAGTAACAACCCTTTACGGGAAAATAGTGCATTCTCAATCCTAAGTCTAAACAATTGTATGTGTTGTGACTTTGAAATTCCTGTATTTGAATATGTGTGAGTGTGCAGTTGTTTTATTTGCGTATCCAGCTCCTGCTTTGCATTTAAATTACTCCATTTTAGCATTTCAATTTAGCACAATTCAATCGCCGAAATCCAACTCAAATAGTCGTGTTCCTTTTTCACCTCCGTCGTGTTTCTGTTTCCAATTAACAGCTTCGTGCATGAAATTCGCATTTTAATTAAATGATTTTACGTAATTTAATGAGTAAACAAATCAACATTTCGTAAATAATAACGACACGTAAGCACATATTTATTCATATGCAAACAACATGGCATACCTGTAATGGTGCTAACAACTCACCAGCAAAATTATATGCGTATATTTGCATGTGTATGTGTGCAGTTCTAATTAATTTTGCTCACTAATCACGAGTTGAATTCCGTTCATTGCCTATAATTCATTCAATTTGCATATTATTTTATTATAATTAATTTAATTTTGCTATAATTCTGCAGTCTAGAGTTGTGTGTCCCGAATGGGCGATTAATCCGTTATGCTTTGTTATGCGCTTCAAGATTGTCGAAGTGGAATACATATTCTCGCTTTCTAAAGTCTTCAATATCACATCGTAAATACAAATAAAATTTAGCAAGAGAAATACTTTTATGCCTTCAAAGATGATGATGTTTTGCCGAAAGCTGACGACCACGAACGCTGATCGTAAGATTTTTCTGGACTTGTTCAGAACTAACAAAATGTCTGAAAAATATACTAAAAAATATCGAAATAGTGTTTAACTATTTTCCAGTATTAAATCTTTTTTGAAGACTAACTTTTTTAGCGTCGTTTTTTACTTAGTCAGTGGAGAAAGTTTTTTAGATACGGGAAATTTTTGCAAAGTTTCGAGTACCATAGTCTTATAACAGCCATCTTTTGGTTGATATTTATTTGACTAGCTTATCCAACTTCCGACTCGGTAATAAGTTTTCAACTTCTCGGTCGCAGGTAATTTGACAATAAAAGCCCTTACAAAAAGCATAATCCCTAGACCAAGTTTTCCAGTTTTACGTTCAAAAGTTCGTCCCATAATAATGATGATTTTACGCTCACTTTGTTCCCGCCCGTTTTGTCTTACTGGAATTTTTTAGCACTATAATTATTGGCGTACCTGACAAATTCAAAACATTTGCCAGCCTCGCAACTGATGGTCATTTTGAAACAGTAAAAGACGCTAACTTCAGTTGAACCGCAGCTATACAAGGAGTGTTCCAAAGTAAACAGGATTTTTTGAATCTAGCGTCCCCTGGTGACGTCATCTATATGTCGACTGGTGCTCGATCTGAACAATTCCTTCGTACATTGCACCATTGCTTCCGAAAATATTCTACTCCGAATTGGAGTTTTGAAGATATCTCGTCAAATGAAAGGGTTTTTCATACAAGCTTTTGATTCCGATCGTTCAGTTTGTATGACAGCAATGCTATAGTGGTCCATTATAGGCCGTTTCGACAAATGCGTATTTTCTTGGTAAGAAAGAGACGGGTGTAGAATTTCAGATCAATATCGCAAAAATTTAGGAAATTGATCGTTTATATATATATATAACGGGTGAAATTTTTTGAGGTTAGGATTTTCATGCATTAGTATTTGACAGATCACGTGGGATTTCAGACATGGTGTCAAAGAGAAAGATGCTCAGTATGCTTTGACATTTCATCATGAATAGACTTACTAACGAGCAACGCTTGCAAATCATTGAATTTTATTACCAAAATCAGTGTTCGGTTCGAAATGTGTTTATCGACAAATTTTGTTCAGCGATGAGGCTCATTTCTGGTTGAATGGCTACGTAAATAAGCAAAATTGCCGCATTTGGGGTGAAGAGCAACCAGAAGCCGTTCAAGAACTGCCCATGCATCCCGAAAAATGCACTGTTTGGTGTGGTTTGTACGCTGGTGGAATCATTGGACCGTATTTTTTCAAAGATGCTGTTGGACGCAACGTTACGGTGAATGGCGATCGCTATCGTTCGATGCTAACAAACTTTTTGTTGCCAAAAATGGAAGAACTGAACTTGGTTGACATGTGGTTTCAACAAGATGGCGCTACATGCCACACAGCTCGCGATTCTATGGCCATTTTGAGGGAAAACTTCGGACAACAATTCATCTCAAGAAATGGACCCGTAAGTTGGCCACCAAGATCATGCGATTTAACGCCTTTAGACTATTTTTTGTGGGGCTACGTCAAGTCTAAAGTCTACAGAAATAAGCCAGCAACTATTCCAGCTTTGGAAGACAACATTTCCGAAGAAATTCGGGCTATTCCGGCCGAAATGCTCGAAAAAGTTGCCCAAAATTGGACTTTCCGAATGGACCACCTAAGACGCAGCCGCGGTCAACATTTAAATGAAATTATCTTCAAAAAGTAAATGTCATGAACCAATCTAACGTTTCAAATAAAGAACCGATGAGATTTTGCAAATTTTATGCGTTTTTTTTTTTTAAAAAGTTATCAAGCTCTTAAAAAATCACCCTATATTTACTGTGTCTCTGACGTTTCCATTTGGGTGTTTCAAGCAACATGGCAAACTTAATATACCCTACCTAGGGTATAAAAAGTATTTCAGTATTGCTCACTCACCAAATAAGGCAATTTAACTTGTTTATAAAACAGAAGTTTCTTGCAAATGACGAAATATTTGAAAATAACTGTCCTCGAGTTTTAAACGTTGTGACCGTGTAAGTCTTTGCATGAAAATGCGGCAACGCATACGGAACATAAATGTCAAAAACATGTGTGTTTTGACAGCTAATGTGCTTCTAAGAAAGCATAGGTATAAGTACCACTCTCTCTCTCTCTCTCTCTCTCTCTCTAGGTTGACTCATGTAATACAAATGTGCGTTGAGTCAGCAAATAATAGAAAATCTTGTAAGAAATAAAGTGCTTTTTGGATATGGTCGTAAAAGTTATTGGATTTTTTTTTATTGTCACTCCAAAGTTAATAAATTTAAAAGTAATATTGTTAATGCGCAAAATCCCGAAATCACTATTGCAAACATACTTATATACTCTGACAAAATCTAGTCATTAGCATATTTTTCGAAACGTGGTAATGATTAATTGTGTTAACAATATTCATTTAAATTATAATTTGCACGTCTTTATTTGCACACGATTCCTTGCTAATTTGTGTTTTATGCAAATACAACATTTCTAATTTCAATGTTAATTATCTTATTTAGTATTTATTTAGGGAGGGCTGGTTTTATTAAACCCCACACGCACACCTTTCGGTGGAATACTTTATCTCAGGAACTACTGGACCAATTTCAACCAAATTGTGTTTGTGCGGTATCCAATCATTCTGTGAAAATAGGTGATATCGGTTGACGACTACCTTCCAAATAAAAATTTTTAGATTCTTTCCCTTTACAGTATGCAATTCCAACACCAACGAAGTTATCAGAATAAAACTTTGAACAAATAGGGCGATCAAAGTATTTCATCTTAAACCTACAAATTATTCAAATTAGACTACAACTTTTCTGGGACGAACCATCGGTCTATCTCTAAGGTCTAATATTGTGTTTCGGGCAGAATGTGTTATTGATGACGGCATATCCTTGTTCCCGGAATGGGTAAAATTGGGTCAATAATTACGCTAGCCTCCATGTTTCGAAATTTCCGCTCACAAAAATCTATTTCCACTAAAAACACATCCTTTTGCTTAAAATTGAAATTACAGCACAACTTTTCCTAGTTTAATGAAAAGTTATGCGAACACTTGAAAATACTTCCTCAGCTTTGAGCCTTCCAAGTTCCGGGAGTATAAAATGTTTAGTTACACCCGAACTTAGATTGTCCTCATTTGTTTACCTTAAAAGCATGATATGAAGAAAGAAAGAGAGTAAATAAAGAATAATTTTCCCGTAGATGGCGCAATTAGCAAAATCTTTTAACTCATTTGCCATTTATTAACTTATTAACAGTAATTACGAAGATTTTAGATTTTACGATTGCTTTATACAAACTGATTCCTCATACGCACTTATTTTGCCTGTTGTGGCCACCTTTGGAAAGATTATTCAAATGCCAAAACATATAATTGGACTAATATTTCGAGTAAACATAAAGTGATTCCAATTTCAAGTGAGGCATCTTCTTCAAATTGCGTATGCGTCTTCGCAGAGTTTCCAAAGCTAATTACGCAAAAATCACTCTTAATCCGCTCAGCTTACGTTTCTCTGGAAGCAAAAGAAAGATCGCACGAAATGTGAAAGCGCTCAAATCAGCGTCAGCGCAGTGCAAGAATTCTTCGTAACCACAACAAATTTCTTAACATATGCTATAATGCGATTACGACTAATTAGCAACACTTTATTTTATTGCAACGTACTTTTTCTCGCCAAATTTCTATGAGGATGCGTTCACGTGTAGGTGTGTGTTGGTGCGTTCTTGTAATGGGGGATTGTGAAGACTTGCGGTTGAATTGCAAAGCTCAATGTAACATGCAGAAATTACGATCTCAGCAAGAGTGAAGTTAAGCAGCTACACTTTAGAGCTTAAAAAACACCTGCTCAGTAGCTCTAGCAACGGTAAGGATGGCAGCGAGCGCAAACAGCACTAAAGTTAAAAGATAAGCAAATAGACGAGGCAGCTGTAGCGCGGCAAGTTGGTGCGGTTTCCGAAGGAGGAGGCGAAACATGAAATATAAAGTGCAAAGAAAGAGCATTCGAAAAAAGTCATAAAAAAAAAAAACAAAAAACAGAAAAGGACATGGAAAAGCGCAGTAGAATAAAGTTGTAAAAGTAACAGCGCACTTCGTTGGTGGCGGCTGCCAAGGCAATGCCAACGCTCGTGCGGTAAAACCAACATTGGACTGCAGCAGTAACACGTTGAAAATGCACATCACACAAAAGTGGATTTTGCAGCTAATTAAAAAACACAAATCATTTAAAATTTCGCTCAGGAAGATGTGTAAGACGTTCCTGTGCACGCTAAGCGGTTCAAGTGAATGGCGCCACTGAAGTGCGAGACACGGAGAGCGGGATTAAGCAGCCAGCACGACGGCGACGGGTGCCGGTAACAAGTAATAAAAGCGAACAGTGAAAGTGGACGAAGTGTGGAAGGGTAAGGTGATATGTTCTGCAAGTACGCTGGCTGCTCAATAAAAGCCGAGACAGCAGTTCAAAGGTGGCGCTGAGGAGGGTAAGCGCGCATTGAAGTGTGGCATCGAGAGGAAGCAAATAATGCAGGAAACAGGACCTGTAATTGGCACAGGCATAAAGCGAAATACGAAATAAATATATAAAATGTAATAAAATTAATAAGTGGTGAGTGACGGAGGGAACAGTGAAACAGCAAACACGAAGGGACTTGTGGGTCTGTGTGTTCTTATGGTTGAGTGGCAGGCTTAACCGGATGTTTGGCATCGCGGGCAACTACTTCGGTAGTATATTTGTAATAACTATAAATGTATGTAAGTAAAAGTTTATGTTGACTTTACTTGCTCGTGTGCTAAAATTTAATATCAACGAAATATTTACAACAAGAGCAGAAAATGTCAAGAGCTTAATATATAATCTGTATCAGTAAATTTTTTATTAAATAGAGCAGGGCTAGGCAAGACTCAGAGAACTGCAACGAGTAATAAATTTTTGTTTATACTTAAATACTGATCCGTTATTCTGTCTGTTCGGTTCATTTACACGAAGCGAATCACTAGCGATCGTTTACTCGATCGTGATTGCCGAAGAACAGATTGTTCGTGTTGGCGGGTACTCGAATTGATCAACAATGTTGTCTATGCTGAAGTGAATTCATTTGATTGTGTTTTTGGCACGAGTGTTTGTTCTGGTTTTATCATACTCGTTGCAGCTCTCTGGAGAGACTGTACCTGCAAATGTATTGATTGTATTTTTACGCCAACTCTATAGGACATTTGGATTCTACCAGTATGCTTTGTATCCAATACAATTATTGTAACTGCAGTATTTTAGACAAATTTGTACAAAATTTAGGCCTAAAATAAGATGTGTATCGGATTGGTAGAAGGGCTTGGTTGTTTAAGCATCTCACCTGAATTAAAAGTCATGGAATGATCAGTATTATTATAACGTTCACCATCATCTATATTAATTGATTGATGGTATAGTAATATAGAGTGATTCATGTCAAGTTTTCCAATGAAGTAATATTTTTTTTCAAAGTTGGTCTTTTTGACAGCTTCTACTTATTGATACTCAACTTGCTATGCCATTTCTTAATAAAGAGACTTATTTTGGATCAATGTTTGCAAAACATGCAGATTTATTACCAAAATATCACAATAATTGGATTCGCTCGACGCAACGTGCGCTGTATCCAATATTTGGTCAACGTAATCGGGCAGCAGAGTTTCAGGCAAGGAAACAAAAAAAATCCGGGGGGACCATATCTGGTCTGTAGGACGGCTGCAGAAGCATTGGGATGCCGGCCTTTTGGAACCATTCTCACGCATACATACCGTCACAATGTCATGAATGTGTTTGCCGAAGTCGCTTGTCTCCCAGCACGGTCTTCATCAACGACTCTTCCCGGCCCTCCAAAACGACCGGGTGCCCCCGAAACACTTCACTTCTTGTTAAAGCCTGCTTGATCATATCAAACGTCTCTGTCGCAGATTTACTGAGCTTCACAGAGAATTTAATCGCGTACTTTTGCTCTAAGGAACTCTGCATTTTCGGCTTGCACTAGTGATAGAAATACGTCACGCAAAAATGTTTGTCCTGACTCTCCAGGTGCTCGGAGACAACTGACCAGCCGCTCGTTCGTTAGCTAGAAACGCCCTCTACCGAATGTAATGGTGCGCGCCCGCTCCGAAGTGCAGTCTCGGCGGATGAAAAGCAGTCCTATTACTTTCCAGACAAACCCTGTAAACCACTTGCCGTTGTTCAGACTCCGTCACATCCTCACAAACTCACTGTTTGATGTGCTCTATAAGGCCATAATGTTACAGTCAATAGGTAATGCTATAGAGTGATTAATTAAGATCTTTTCGTCCTGGAATTAGAAGATGTTGGTGCGAATTTCCTCTGGCTTTAATAATACTACGTACGTTGTGTAGCATTATTGAAACCCAACCAAAAATAAGATAAGGTTTTGGTCTCTCATAACAATTGACAGCCATTATTATAATCTATTTTAATTGACATATTTATTACCAAGTATTATAATTTTATAAATTCCTAAATACATCGTACTTCTACAGAAAGAATTTGTTCTTGAACGGTATTATTCTGGTATCAAGTCATTTGAGTAATAAAGTCGCCTTAATTGACTTAAAGGGGGAGCCTGATTTAGAAGCTTCAAAAAATCGATTTTTTTTTACTTAAATCCCTTTAAAACTAATCTAAGAATATGGCTTCAAAGTTTTAGATGAGAATTTTAAATATTTTCGAATGAAAATAGTGATCGAGCGTCTAGCAGATATATGAGCGATTGCGAAAGCGAAAACTTTGACGCGTGATTTCTCGGTTTTTAATTTTTACGATTTTTCTTAATTAGCGGGAAGGATAGAAAAAAAACTAAACGTAGTATGGAACTGGGGCAAAGTTTATTATCTGTGGCATTAAATTATCATCTAGTTAAACTAAGAAATATCAAGTTTGAACATATTTTTAAACTACATAAAGTAAATTTTATCTGTCAAAAACTACTTTTTTTGGAATTTTTTTAGTTTGACTAGAAGATAAATTATTAAAAAATATGAATCTCTTTGAATTTTTTGTTTCTGATAGAAATTGCAATCTGCCTCCTGCCCGCCGTCCGACAAATGCACATGCGAGATGCATCGGGCAATTGCTTTCCAAAGGCGGAATATCAAAGATGTCGGATCCAAAAAAATTATGAATGATGCTTAAATATATAGTATAACTATAAACCCTAGAGATTTCGCTTTAATAAATTATTTCTTTCCTTCTAAAAAGAATCCTCAAGAAATCGATTTTTTGAAGCTTCTAAATCAGGCACTCCCCTTAAAAGAAAAATCTTGGTCAATCTACTTGAACAATTTGTTAACATCCTCTTTGTTTAAAATATATTTACAATTAAAACAATTTACAGTTATGTAGTTACAATATGAAATAGCTCAGGAAAAAAAGCTTAGTATTTTACTTCAAAAGCCGTGGCTGATTTGCCGTATTTATAATAGTAATTTGCTAACATATACTTTAAAGTCACTATCTCTTCGCCGCTGAAACCGTTCTAGTTTCTAAAAAGAACTTCAACTTTCAACTTCGCGATCTCGTTGCGAGATGGTTATAAGAAACCATATACATGCAGACGCCAAGCCTGCGGCAGCTCCTTCAAGCAGTAAGACAATTTGTCTGCAGCTGAAGCAATGCCAAAAAGAGCTGAGAAGCAATCAAGTTAACGATACATAAAGCGAAACAGACACAAAGCATAGCATTTGACCATAGGAACCGACGCAATTGAAATGTTTTCATTTTAAGTGGTTTGGCGAATGGAAACGTCAACGCCGGCCATTGCCATTTTCATTTAACTGTGGCCAAGAGTTTACGGTTTTAGTTGACTGCTCAAGCAATAAGCTGTTGCCCGCAACAACAGCAACAAAACAGTTAGCAACAACAATTGTGGAATTGTGCCAGTTTCACCTGAAGACTGAAAATTGTCGTGGACCCGCACAAAAGAACCAGTCAACCGCCTGCCAACAGACACATGTATCCGCACATACACACACACACATACATATACAAAGTAAGAGCAGATTGAAGCACAGTTGCGACTTTGTGACTTTGGTTGCGACGAGTTGACGCTCAAGTTCACAACACGGTGGCTACCCACATACACACACACACAAGCACAGCCATACACTCAAGCGAGTAACATTTAAAAGAAACCGAAGTACTGTTGTTAACGACTGCACCACAGCCCTGCAAGCGGGTGAAGCGATGAGCAGATGCGCTCATTGATGGCCAGTTCGCTCTGACTGCCGGCTGGTGTGCTTTCCGATTCAATTGCTTCGACCGGTCGTAATTAACTCCATACGATTGTTTCAACTATACATACGCACTTAAGTGCTTAAGTGAATGCAGCTGTGTCCTTGTGATTGTGAGTGTTTGTGCCTATGTGTGTGTGTGTGTGTGTGAGTGCATCAAAGCATTTTACGTTTACGACATGCTCAAGCTAATAAAATATTTCCTACTGTAGTACGTGCATTGAAGCGTTACGAGCGAAGCAGTCTTGACGCAAGTGTGGACAGCGCGAGACGAACAAGAGCCGTGCAAGTGGGCACTCAATTGTGGCGCTTAACTGTTTGGCAAGCATGTAAACCCACCTCGATACACATGTATAATTATTTATTTCTATTTTATGTTTTGCGCTTCCTCACTCTTGTCGACGAGTAGTTGCTCGGCACGCTGCAGCTTTAACTGCCACACTTCGGCGCACATCCGGAATGCAACGCCCACACGTGCGCCCACACTCGTACTCGCACAGCGAACAGTTGGAGGTTTACGCCTGCTTTGTCTCTGCGGTTCTATTAAGGTTGCCAGGGCAGTACTCTGCTTCTTTGCTCCCTCCTTCAACTTAGGAAGCTATTGAAAGGCTTTCCTTTGTCAATCAGAGAGTTTATTATGAAAGTTTATTTTCAGCTTTGGCGGTCATTAAGAGGAAATGTTCTATTAAATTCTCTTAAAATAATTTACCACTTCGATTGATTTTTACGATATTGCGGGCAATGCCGATTGATCGAGTGAGGGTACTAATTGGCTATTCGAGATTGAAGGTGTAGGCTGGTGAACTGAGTACTCGTAAGCCTTAAATTGAGCCGATGGTTAATTGAGACTTTGCAGGTAGGAAGCGCGATTTGGCATAAGAGAATATGGTTTTATTATGTTTTAGCAGCTAGAATTTTATGAGTGTTCAGGTATGGAAATCGCTGCTAGGATACGAGTATAAGCCTTAGCTTTTTTAAGCTAACCATTAAAAATCAATTTAAATAAGTTTTAATTAGAAAAAATAGTTTCGCTTCACGTTCACTTTTACCAGAAAAGTAATAAAAGCTCGAACCATACTTGAATTCTGCTGCAATTAAGATGGATATTGATAGCCGAGGGTGAAGTTCATAAGTTTATTTTCAGCTTTGACGGCCATTAACAACTTCATAAATATTTAAAAAGAGTTCAGAATTGAAGTGATCGCCTAAAAATGTATAAACAATGAACTCAATATCCAACAATAACAACCAACCTGAATGGTGAAATATTGCAACTCCTTAATAATATTGGTCAGCTTCAGAAGGATGGGAAATTCACGCCATGGCGGATTAAAAAAACGAGCACGAGGCAATCGCAATTGACAATTATTAACGTACTCTACTCTATCTGGGAGCCACGATTATATTATACTATACACATAGCGAGAGCTACAGGTCACACCAAAGACTAAAACGTGGTTCCACGGGGAGCAGTTTGCCCTTGGAGGTAACTCCAATCTGCTCATTGGGTTTTTGGCCCTTTGTGGAGATTCGTGGTAGCTGTGGTTTAAACCTAAATGCAGGAAGGGCATTAGTCCAATGTGGAGCCGCACTGCGGCCGGGTGCCGGACCCAGAGTACGGCAGAGGTTTTAGATGGGCCTCGAATCCGACCAAGGTGGCTAGGGTGCTTTCTTTTGGTTTTCACCCTACCAATTGGAACCAAAGTATAAGAGTATGTGGAGCACTCTTGCTTTGGTTCTCCCAGAGTAAAGTGTTGTGCATGCACTTGTGCTTTGCTGCGGTGATCAGCGCATTATACTGATCTACGTGTTTCTAGAAATAGAAAACACTGTGGATTTGAGCCTTCGTAGGCAGATACTCACGTTAAAACACATTGACAGTTGTTATACGAGGTGTGTTCAAAAAGTATCGCGAACCGTAACTGACAGTTTTCTTCGATTGCAGGGGCGTGGTGCATCATAAGTTCTTGCCACAGGGTAGAACGGTCAATAAGGAATATTACCTGGAAGTTATGCGCAATTTGCGCAAAGCAATCCGCCACAAACGCCCGGATTTGTGGAAGAACAAAAATTGGCTTTTACACCACGATAATGCCCCTGCTCACACACATCCTTGCTTGTGCGCGACTTTTTGGCCAAAAACAACACACTAATGATGCCGCAGCCACCGTGTTCCCCAGATCTGGCCCCCTCTGACTTTTTCTTGTTCCCTAAACTGAAGAGGCCCATGAAAGGACGACGTTACGCTTCTCTTGACGAGATAAAGACGGCATCGAAGGAGGAGCTGAAGAAGATAAATAAAAACAAGAAAAAACGTTAACTTCGGATGCACCGAAGCTAAATACCCTTCACAGGTGCATTTCTGTTAGTAACTATGTGTTCAGTTTGTATGAAAGCTATAGCTATAGCAATCCGATCTAAACAATTTCTTCGGAGATTACATTGCTGCCTTAAAAAATAATCTATACCAAATTTCGTGAATATATCTCGTCAAATGTGAAAGTTTTCCATACAAGAACTTGATTCCGATCGTTTAGTTTGTATGGCAGCTATATGTTATAGTGGTCCGATATCGGCAGTTCCGACAAATGAGCAGCTTCTTGAAGAGAAAATGACGTTTGCAAAATTTCAAAATGATATCTTAAAAACTGAGGGACTAGTTTGTATATATACAGAGAGACAGACGGACAGACAGACGGACATGGGTAAATCGACTCAGCTCAACATACTGATCATTTATATATATACTTTATAGGGTCTCCGACGCTTCCTTCTGGGTGTTACAAACATCGTGACAAACTTAATATACCCTGTTCAGGGTATAATGATTTTTTGAAGTGCTTCGAAGATTGGAAAAACCGTTGGCACAAGTGTATAATGTCTCATGAGGATTACTTTGAAGGGGACAAAATAGATATTCATGAATAAATAAATAATTTTTGAAAAAACACAAAATTCGCGATACTTTTTGAACACACCTCGTACACATCCGATATATGATTATAAAATTATGAAATGAAGCTCGTGACACCCTTACCGTCGAGAGCGATATAGGTCGATGATAATCAACTTTTTATGATCGCAATTGTGGTTGTAGTCCGATTATGCCCATTTTCATAAAAAAATGCAATGTAAATTTTGTTGAAATTGGTTTAGTGGATCCGGCGATATCTGATTTTATCTAAAAGGTGTCGCTAGCACGCCCATTATTCAATACTATTATCCTCTGGAGTAACAT
Organism: Bactrocera dorsalis; assembly: GCF_023373825.1. NCBI lineage: Eukaryota > Metazoa > Arthropoda > Insecta > Diptera > Tephritidae > Bactrocera > Bactrocera dorsalis. Next base: position 44,546,447 of record NC_064304.1, on the reverse strand, counting down.
CTTCAAAGAGTGTAAAAATAAGTAAGTTCCTGAAAACGATACGTAATGAATTTACAGAAAGAGCTGACGGACGGATTTGTGTGAGATGGAGTGGTAATAGGAAATGGAGGATCGCCAATATAATGTGCAAGATAACCAAAGAAAACAGGCATACATTTTATTATTCGAAAGGACTGCTGGACGGTTGTTGGCGTAATGACAGGCCACAAAGTCATTGGAATTGCATGCGAGCCGGATTGGTATTAGTAACGACGATACATGCAGGAATACCTACCCTTCCGACCAGCCTCGTCTAGAACTCTTCTTACATATTTAGGATGAAAATTAGATATCAAGCCTTTAAAGGTAACAGAAAGCTGTGGAACCTGTGGGTCAAAGGTCCACACGTAGCGGACGTGCCTTTTAAATGCACCTCTGACAAAAACTTACGAACAGATCCTTAATTCGAACAACACTCGAACAATATTCGAACTGTATAGTCGAGCATAGTAGCAATAATCATTCTCGATATAGTAGGACAGAAGTAGTCAAAAGGGGCAGATAAGCCGCTGCCTGACAATTGAAATGTAAACTTAAACTAATAGTTATAAATTAGAACAAGTTAAGTGAGTTCAAAAGTTGTAAAATGTGTAAAATATTATATTAATGAACTTAATAAACCTAAAACTACATGTATTGTGCATTCGCTGCTCGAATTAAACTGAACCGCTATTTGGCATTACTAAGGACCAGTGTGTCTATATATGGCATGACAGATCGTCAACAAAACCTAATTTAACCCACACCTATGTATAACTAAATCTGAAAACGTAACCTGCCAACGGTTTGCATGGAAAACGTTCTGTTAGTTATTTCTAGCCACTTTGTTTGAGATAAAAAAAAAATTCAAGACACTAGTGTTAAAGCCTTTAATTAGGAAAGATATGTATCTTGATTTTAATCCGTCAGTTTATAGGGCAGCTATGTGCTATAGTGATTCGAAGTCAGAGTTTTCGATATATTGAGAGAGAAAAGAAAGCGTGCGAACTTTCAGAGCGATATCTCAAAAATTGAGGAGCTAATTTCCGCCAGGCGGACATCGTTAAATCATATTATTTATATATATTGCAGGAACTCCGACGTTTCCGTTAAAAATTTAGTGACAACTTATATATCCTGTTGAGGTCATAATATTATTCTTTTAAAGCTCCGAGTAAACTTGCTATAATCATTTCGGCTACTAGTATATTTATACTTGCATTTAACATTAGTTGGCGTCAGTTTTGTGCGCCTCTAATTGTTCGGTGCAATTACTCAGCCATGCTTCTTAACTACACAGCATTTGTGGATGCGAACGCACATGTGTCATATACATATATATCCAGAAGTTCGACCTCACATATTGCACCGATACATATTTAATTGAATTACGTAGATTGTGTGTAATAACGGCAATACATTCTTGCAACATCTTTTGCACTGCACTGATGTTACTTTCGTTGAAATTTCTCTGTCCGTACGTTTGTTACAACTTTTGTTGGCAACCTTGTTGACAATGATTGCAATTTCCGTTCGTACACATTCACATGACAGCGCCAGCGACAAGGTCTGTGCCTTATAAATACTCAATCCGCACAACAGACTACCTGCAGAAAATAATCTCCAGGTGCAATCCACACTGCTTTATATTGTACAGCTTTCGGTCTTTTATCTCTCCCCCTTTTCTGGCATCCTCTTTGGTATTAATTTAGCTTGCAGGAAATTTTATTTTATTTTTCCGTATATAACTTTCAGGTATATATCTATGTATGTACATATTAATATTTGAAAATATTGACGCATACGTTCACAGGGTGTATATACGATGGTGATCCGTAAAGTCGCAGATTGATTAAATTTTTGGAAATTTCCCTTTTAGGAGAAATCAAAGAGCGCTTGGATGCTATTTACGAGCATTATTTTCTTTCAATAGCGATCGTCAAAAATAGTTCTCCTGAGCTTCAATTTAGTCGCACGCCGGAGATCAAAAGGTCAAATAGGGCAAATGCTGCATGAAATATTTTGCTCATGCAATGTGTCGATGCGATGGATTCCGAGCATAAACGGTGCAAAACAACATGAATCCACTGGATTAGAAAAAAAAACCCAAAAAATAGTAGATTTCTCCATTGAAACTATTCCGAAGAAAGCGAATAGTGTCCTATAGGCCAAAAAAGTAATCACCACCGTTTTCTGGGATTCACAAGGATTCTACTCTGACTGCTTAAAAAAGAAAAAAAAAATTTGTAGAGATCTACTATGTCGATTTGATTCCGCATTGCAGAAAATCGGTTTCATCTTGCGGAGAGAAAAATGATTTTTTACTGACGATTCAATATGAAGTGCTGTCCCATCCACACTATTCTTCAAATTCGGTTCCGTACATTCTTCTCTTTGTTTCCAAAAATGAAGTCATTGGGTAGAAACTTAGACGAATGAGCAGATTATTGGAAGAATATAAAATTTACATACTTCTAGAAAATACATATCAGCCTGCTTAAGGTCTATACGGGTCTTAAACGTGGGATCATTGCTGGATCCACTGTAGTGAGCTAAACAATGAGACAATGTTGAGAAATACGAGTAAGTCGTCATTTTCCCAAAATATTCATATTTCCATTGGAGGCCAAAGTACTTATCGGAGCGCACTCGTATTTATAAATGGTATATACACATACATATATTTATATACATATGTGTATGCATGTAATTTTCGTTTATTGTGCGGCATTCGTCTGCACTTCCTTGGCATGATGAAGTTGTCAATAATGCAACGTCGGTACTGTGGTTGTTGTTGTGCTGCATGCTGTCGGGATGGACAGCTGAGTGACTTACCACAAACTAACCAGTTGGCCGGCTATGAGTACTTTATAAGCATCTCAGCTTCGGCAATCATCTTTACAGCTGCTCTTCTTCCCTTTTTACTTACATTTCGCATATGCTTTGCTCTTCGCTTTTCCAGCACACTGCTTCTTTTTGCCGCACATTTCACTTACGTTTTCATTATTAACTTTTTGCTTGTCGTCCTTTTGTCACGAGTGCACACTTGCTCCTTCCACACTGTGCGCGTTCACGCTTCTGGTGGCATGCTACTTCAGCATGTCATTGTTGACAGTGACACCTGGCAGTTCTGCTCCATCCTCTTTCGTACTAAGAGCGCACTTTCAGCACGCCTACACATATGCACTCGCAGTTGGGGCGGTGTGTGTGTGTGCGTGTAAATATTTGCTGCTTTTAGACTTTTAGCTATTTTCTTTGCTCTCCATTCCTTTGTATCAGCAGCCATCAAAGCTTTAGCTGCGGTGTCCTTTCAACAAAAACTCTTAACGACACTTCACCGAGCATAAAAAAGTGCAGAGCAGCGTCTGTTGACGTGTGCGTGCGTGCGTGTGTGTGTGTGTGTGGAGTGCAAACTTTGCATAACTTTTGAGCATACGCTAACATCAAATATTTCCACAGGCACACCCACACACATGCACGCACACGAACGCACGGTTGCCGTGCGATGGAAATTAACTGCAGTGTGCGAAAGTCTACTTCATTAAATGCACTCTCCTTAATATGTGTGTGTGTGTATGTTGATTTTTCGCATCAGAGCGCCAATATATATGTGTGGATGTGTGTGTTAGCAATTTCAGAAGTTTTCGAGCAAAAATTTTATTTGCTTTGCTTGTTACTTTCTTCAATTTGTTGTGTTTTACAGTTCAGCTCTTTATTATTTAATTGTTCTGACATTTAATTTTAAATTCGTGTGATTTCCCGAAGTAATTACTTTGTTTGCATTTTTGTTGTTGTGCTCATAAGCAATGCTTATTCACGTAGTATCCCATCATCAAGCTTTGTCAAACTCTTACATGAACGTGCTTATTTGCCTGCGGATAAAAAAAGAGAGAGAGAGCAGAGTAGCCACATTTAAAATTTGCTTCAATTCACGGACTCAGTTAAATAAAGTTTGTTTTGAATTTTTAAAAAACATCAGCTCGAATACTTTTGACTGAAATATCTCAAAACAAACCAGCGCAGAAGCTTTTGAAAATGGTAATAAAGGAAAGAAATTCGAAGAAGTAATTGAAAGCCATTGGAAACGAAAAACAAAATATCAAAAATGAATGGAAAAATATTTTATGGGCGTGGTTGAACTTCAGTTGCAATTAAGCTATAATACACTTCACAAATACAAGTGATTAGCTACTATGATCGGTTGGTTTGTATCGCAGCTATATGCTATAGTGACTCGATCTGAACTATTGCATTGGAGGTTACTAATCCATACCAAATGATGACATCGATGAAAAAGCTTCGAATACAAGAGCTTGATTTCGATTGGACAATTTATATGTCAGCTATATGTTGTTATAGCTTTGTTAAGATATCTTAGATGTTGATCGATATATACGGTTAAAGGCAAATGGATGTGTGAAAATCCGTATATGAGAGCAAAGTATAATTTAGGCAGACATATGTACATACTATTATCAAGGAAATATTGTCTTCGAGTTTGAAGAATAAAGTTCACAGATTGACCGACATTTTCCGTAAAATTTAGCCATATGCACTGGAGAAGTATTCGGTGTCTAAGGGCTTGAACAGTTATTGTTCGAGTTTGACAATTTTTATTCCTGAGAAGACAAATCGTGGCCGTTCCACTCCCATCGTCCAACTTTGTAACCGGCTCCTCCGAGACTTTCCGTACCATCTTATTTGTAGAATTTAATGTGTTTCTCTCGTTTCAAGATGTGTTATCGGGCTTACTATTTGAATTTACCCATTTTCACACGGTCACAGTAAATATTTGTTCTGAGCAAACTTGGCTGAAATAGCTATAATAGTTTTCCGTTCGTCTTGTCGTATCGATTAGTTTTAGGTGTTACAAAACTATATAACAAAGAAATCGTACTTTACAGCAACATTTTGCGAGAGTATAAAAAATAAGACGGTAAATTCCCGTATAAAACCGTACAAAACTTGAACAATAGATGCAGAATCATGCACCGTTGGTGAAATTTCATACCTAGGACCAACATGTACGAGGTTTGACAATTAAGTAATGAGACTGATTTTATTGCCGCGCTTGGGGTAAACCTGTAACCTTGACCTTTCTCTTTTTCCGGCATCTCTCCCCTCTCCACTGATATATGTACTATCGCTCAAGCTTGTTTAGTTCGCCTGCTGCGTAAAGTTGAGTAGACGTGTGTTTGTAGTGCTCGTCACGAAATTGGAAAAACGAAATGAAGAGCAACGCGTCGCGATAAAATTTTGCGCCAGATTGAGCGAAACAGCTTCGGAAACGTACGCTAAAATTGTAAGAGTGTATAGTGATAGTGCTCTTAGTCGTGCCCAGGTGTTTCGATGGCACAAAGAGTTGTCGCCGCGCGCCTCCCGCCCGAAAAAAGCTCGCATGAGCAAGTCCAAGGTGAAAACGGTGATTATTGCCTTTTTTGATAGCCGTGGAATCGTCCACAACGGGGAAAACAGTGAATCAAGTCTACTATTGCCAAGTACTCGAAAGATTGCGAAAAGAGTGCGCCCAGACATCGCTCGTAACTGTATCCTTCATCACGACAACGCGCCGTGCCACACCGCCCTCAGCGTGTCCCAGTATTTGGCCTCTAAAGGGATCGCCGTGTTGCAACAGCCGCCTTATTCGCCCGACATGTCACCCTGTGACTTTTTTTTGTTTCCTAAAACAAAATCGGTGGTCAAAGGAACCTATTTTGAGTCGATTACGGACATCCAGGCGGCCGTGACGAGGGTACTCGCGGACATCCCAGTCGAAGCGTTCCCGAAATGTTACGAAGCATGGAAAACGCGCTGGAATCGCTGTATAGCTGCCCAAGGGGACTACTTTGAAGGGGATGGCAGAGTTGTAGAATAATTTTCAAATATAGGGTTTTTATGGAATCAGTCTCATTACTTAATTGTCGGACTAATTCCAAATGGTTTTTCCTCTTTACAGTATAAAATTTAAGCACGATTAAAGGTACAGGAATAAAACTTTATCTGGAAGGGGATTTTAAGGGTAAGTGCACTACAAGGGTACTAAATTACCGTTTGTTACGTTTCACTGGCTGTCTACCACGCCATACATAGATCTATCGGCCCTTTTAACACTAGTTGTTGTTAATGTGAGGTTTAGTAGAGACTATAGTATGTCTAATTCTTATAACTTCTCCGGTTTATCCAAGTATAAGTAGCTATTTAGTATAAAGTTCAATAATGACTCACCTCCATCTTTGTTATCTCTGCTACCCAATACCGTGTGGTCCGCATTGGTGTCAGAGCCTTTTTTCAGCGGCATCTATCAACTACCGTAGGTTTGATAGTTAGGGTTTAGGTTTAGGATGCAAGAAGTAGATTTTCATTCTTGCCATCCTTTACAGCCACCACCGTCAGGTCATTTGAAGATAAATTTAGAACAATGTATGAATGTATAATTTTCATTACGAGTACAACAGTTCATACCTTATTTGTTACACGCGGGTTTTCGGCTTTAGTCCTGACAAAATGTTTCCGGCTAGTCAGGGTTTCTGAACTAAAGCAGCTTATCCATTTGCCTAGAATTAGAAGCTTTTTAAACTGTCCACCATCATTGTGGTAAGCCTTGTGCTGCTGCTAATTAACTATGTTAGTCAGTTATATACAAGGTGTGTTCCAAACTAAATAGGACTTCAAAAAAACAGAACAAATGATTTTTTTCTTAAAAATCAATTAATTTTATTCAAAATAGCTTAAATACAGCTTTTTGCACGGTCCGAGTGTTTTAGCTCGTTGGTCGGTATGGCTGCCAGTATGCCGGTGCAAGCCTTTTAAATGGCCTCTACGTCTGCATAACGCTTTCCTTTCATGGGCAAATGCATTTTTCTGAAAAGGAAGAAGTCGCGCGGTGGTGAATACGGGGAGTGATTAATGGTTAAAATGTGATTTTTGGTCAAATAATCGTCATTCGAATATTGGATGCTGAGCAATTTGTGGTCGTCAGTCAATTTGTGCGGAACAAATCGTGCACTCACCTTTCGTAAGCCCAAATGTTCGGTCAAAATGCGATAAATCGATGTTTTGGAGAAGTTCAATTCCATTTCCATGAACTTCAATGATGACTTACGCTGATCGGCTTGATGAATTCACCCACAGTTTCGATGGAATTTCCGACGATCACGGATTTTGATTGGCCCACATGTTGATCGTCATTTATGTTATTTACATATGTTTAGATGGCGCCACCAGGGGGCGCATGTACATATTTTTTTCAACAACTTATGGAAAGTAATATTTATATAAACCACAACATACAAAAAACGAAAACGTGCTTATCTCTACTAGACCATCTTGTATTCTCTTTTTGCATCTATTCCTTTTTAGTAGAAATCTGGAGTTAATTAAGCCAATGAGTCTATTTCATTTCTCTTTCGTTTAAAAAGTATCGATTAATTTGAGCAAATTATAAAATAATGGAAGGACCTCCTACATTGCCACCTGCCTTGATCTTTGCAGTTTAAAGTGAGAATTTATTTGAATTAATGTACACATATATGTCAAGTAAATTTTTAAGTGTCCACATGTTTGTATTGCCTGACCTGGAACGGAGGGTGTAGTTTCGCAGGCGCATCATCCGTACAGACGGACAAAGTTCTGCATGCCTTGCATATTTTACAGAAATATTTTGACCGCATTTGTGGCGCCTTCCAGTGGTTGTTGCAAATGAAATTGCTCTGCACCGCCACACGGACAGCCATCAACAGCAGCGCACACAGACAGACGGGCAGAGACAGTTTTTCTTGCAAAAAGTGCATTTGCTGCCGGTGGTCATTGCATGCAGACTCGGAAACAGCCAAAGCATTCTGTTGCGGTTAGCCAAGCCGGTACACATGCACTCAAGAGATTTGCCAGATCAGTAGTCGGCACGTCTGTTGGTGCACTTGACTGCACTTTGCTTTAAGCTTGTTTGATACTTGCTTAATTTTCTTATAAACTTTCGGCTCTTTCTTTGCCATTTGCACTTTGTGTGACAGTTTGTTGCTGTGTGTACACTGTACAGGTTGATTTGCATATATTTACATTCAAGTAAGTATGTAAATAGTATATTGCACATACTCTGGTCGTCCGCCCTGCTGGTCTGGAAAATGTTGCATATTTAAATTTCTGGCTTAATTTCACAGATTTCATCTTTGTTGGTTTCTTGTGTTCTTGACATGAAATGTGTCAGTTTGAATAACTTTTCATAAATAAAATAAACGTAAAAATCTTTTACACTCGACCTTACAAAGGCAGTATTTATGTATGTTCATATGAGTATATTCCAAATACAGATAAATTCTGAAAATTTTCGAACATGGCCTTCTCTGTTATTGACCATGCCCCTTGCAGGGAAGGGAGTCAAAAATCTGTCATAGTGATAGGATCGGTCTAATGCTACTCCTGAAAAACATAATTATTATAAAGGACTCAATCAGGTAAGTGTTATTATATTTTGGACCTTATTGTTACAGAGCATAATAATACTTATTTGTTTTAGACGTGTGGTTTGATTTAGACTCAGTTTGATTTGCCATTTCTCGTGCTACGTTCAAAATTACTTTGCCTAACAGAGTCGATAATTCGAGCAACCATGAAACGGTTTTGCCCCACTTTTACTCTAGAGGATATTGCGCATCCACAAAAACGTCGTACAGAACGCTGCAAAGACTCATTGTTTTTGTGGAGCATAGTATTGAAAAAAACGAAAAGTGTAGGCAAGCTTAGCAGAAGGATATTGGTTTGCGGGCTTACGAAATGCAACTAGTGCAAGAAATGAAGCCGAACTAACATCAAGCGCTTTGAATGCTCTGTGAATGGGTCAAAAACGAGATGGTCACCGATGAAATTTTTACAGGCCTTGGTCCAGTTCTTAATGTTAATATTAAGGGCTAAAATTTTCAGGGAATTTTTTTTAGGGTACTTGCAAGGAAATTTCGTGACGGGACTGAAAAAAATTAATAGTTCAAAAAAAAAAAACACCCTAATATACATACAATATATTGGGTGATCCAAGTAGAGGTACTTTCTTCAATAGGCTTTTTTGTCAGATCATCTTAGTCGTAGTTTAGAGTGTACACGAAGACCGTGGAGAATCAATTTGTGCGCCTTGGCGCATTTTACGTCGAGATCTTAAATTGGAAGTGTACCAAATATAGCTTGTGCAAGAACTAAAGCCGCTCGACCTTCCCAAGTGGCATCGCTTCGCTCTATGGGCTCTTGAAAAGTTCCAAGAAGACCCGACGTTTTCGAGCCAAATTTTGTTCAGCGATGAGGCCCATTTCTGGCTCAATGGGTATGTAAACAAGCAAAATTGCCGCATTTGGGACGAAGAGTAACCTAAAGAGATTCAAGAGCTGCCATTTCATCCAGAAAAAAACGGTTTGGTCTGGTTTCTGAGCCGGTGGAATTGAGAACGTAACTACCAACGGCGAACGTTATAGCACTATGATAACCCCGACTATTTGAAGCCTGAAATTGAAGCTCGTGATCTCTATTTTCACGAGGACATCAACCAGCTGGGGAGCGGCACCTTCCCAATAAACGGACCGGACATTCCAGGTGCATGCCCTCAATTTGTAGTCCTTATTTCGTTTTTCGTGGTTTTCAGTTTTCATTGGGAGTGTCTTTTATGTGGTGGGTCCCAAACCCAGCGCACAACCCTATGCATGGCATGTTTCGCTTTCTCACTTTAGCTCGCCTTCAAACGAATGTTCTTAGGCTACCCAGAGGATACTTGGTCAAAGACCGGAAGTCGTGAGCTGCTTGAGTCATATGTAAAAGAATCGTTTCTGGTCACTTCCAAGTGAATGACGATCAGAGAACTTTCCTCACTTGTATGAACTTCTCTACATGACTCCATCCTCCAGAGTTTTTATGCTACAGCTATTTAATTTGAAATCTCGCCGTACTGTAAAGATTTTGTGAGCAATTCTTCATGGGTCAATGTGGTGACTTTTAAATGCTTTTCTGAGGTGATTTTTGTTGGCTCAGATTGTACGCGATGTCTAGCTGAGTGTGTGAGTGAGAGTTTTCTCATCGTGACGCAGTCATGCTGCTCTCTTCTCACTGTTTTAAGTTCCACTTTAAATTTTAAAACCCTGAAAGTCAGAGCAACTTGCAACATATTTGCAAGTAGTAGAATTTAATGCATTACCATTTACATATTCTTCATTATATAACGTTGTTATCGTTGTTGTTCTCGTTTTACTTGTGGCCCAGCACATTTCCAACAATATTTGCGCTCCGTTTGTAATTTTTTACGCTCAGAGTTCGACCGTCCTCTCCTGCTGTCAGCACTACACGCGCACTAGGATGCATTTTTAAAGCTTGTTATTGTAGTATTGTTCTTGTTTTGTTTGCAATTCTTGTTGCCGCACAGCTTGTTGCTCTTTTGATTTGCTTTGCCTTGCATTTTTAATTACTCTAAAAGGTGCAACCTGAGACCGAAAGTGATTACTCAGCGCTGATGACTTTTATCGCCAACGTCATCCACATCGTCAATGCGAGGTAAAGAAACAAGAAAACGAAAAGGCTAAAAACCAACAACAAATGCAAACGTTGCCGCAGCTGTTGCAACAATTTCTATTATCATTACTCGACGATTGCGGTTTTGTTGCATTTCAGTTGGTTGCGCTGATTGTAATGCGGTGTGGTCGGTGTTCGGGGTGGTCACCGGTCTGGGTATACTTGTAGCAGCGTCACGAGCGCGAAGTCGCTTCTCCAGTGGGCCTGTTGCTCATTTTGTGTGCTCTGACTGATATTTTTGCTGCAAATATTTCTTCGACTGTTCCTTGTTTCCTTGAAGCTCTTACTGCATTCTTGTTTACTAATGAGTATTAGCGCATAAGTATGTATAAAAATATTACTGTATGTAAATTAGGATAGTTCTAAACTTGAGATATTTTTACTTTAGAGGTCAGCAAGATTCTAAGTCGCTTGCGATATGGTATTTTGCAGGTTTTTGAAGTACTCGGAGAACAAGACTCTTTGGTGGCAGTATACATTAATGACATATTTGTAATGGCTAAAGAAAACTTTCTAACTGAAGTCTACGAACCAATCCAAAAGTGCCTCAGCGTGGTATCGAGTAGAAGCGGCGTTGTCGTCAATACAAGTAAAAGGGAAGTGGTTTTATTTACCAAGGGGTACAAAAACCCAAACTTCCTTCACAAATTTGAAAGCTCTCAATTTCAACCTGTTGATACGATGAAATACTAGAGACTTAACTTTGGTTGAAAGCTTTCATGGAAGCTAAATATTGTGGACAGAGCAAAGAAGGAAACGGTAACCATAGGCTGCAATCGAGCATCTATAGGGAAGAGGTGGGGACTCTAACTAAAGATGGTGTTTTGGCTCTTCGAAACCTTTTATATTCTAAGGTATATTCTTCTTATGGAAGGTGTTCGAAAAGGCTATTCTCGTCAAGAAATTTGTACATGTACGAGTATAAGTGTGATTTTTATATTAATTTGCGCTGCGTACTACACCAACAATAGCACGTAATGTCATTCTAGACATAACGCCCGTGGATGTAAGTAATGTCAGCAGCTGCACTGCTGTAAAAGTCGCTCTAAGACTCAGAGAAGCAGGCTATATGAAGGAAACTTAATAAGGTCACACTGAATTGCTCTTCTCCTTAAACTGCATATCTCAAAACTTGGACCACTTCGTAGCAGAGACTATTAGCCGCATGGGAGAACTCGCTGAAGAAGAGGCCCAGTGACCTTTTTCGATGATATGTTAAAGCTTCACGGGGCGATTTCTGTAAAATATTGTAGTTTTTTCAGGAAGAAGCGCTTGTTATTAAAGTAACAGAAGACTTACAGCCTCAATGTGCAGCTTCTTTCAGGCAGACGAGCATTCAATCCAACAGCATTTCGCAATATTATCGGCTGTGAATCTCCTTAAGTGTTGGAAGGCGACCAAACTCTGCGCAGCTGAGAGATCCTTCTGGTCCGGGGTAGAATGTAATGAACTACAAAATTAATCTTGGCGCAGTCAAAGGAGGTCTGACTGGAGATTGTCCATTAGGCACACGATGTAAAGGTAAAAATCCAATAATTGTCGACCATTGTTCAGCATTTGCAAGAACAAGGTCGAAACTTCTCGGCAGTTAAACTTCGGTGAACCAGTAGACAAAGCCCAAACTTACGTTAACCGCATTAACAAGTTTGTGATCAAAGCGATTCGTTGATTCATGAGGGTCTTTGTGATCAATCTGACAGGAGATCGGACGGGCGTTATAATTTGCTCAAGTGAGATCCCTATTAGGAACGACCTTTTAACTTAACTTAATCTAACTTAACTTAGATACCGTTTTGAAAAGGATGATTCTGAAGATGAGCCTGTAGCCGCCTTTTTGTGCCGATATGATAATATGAAAATATTATTTTCGAATTTAGTGCCACGCGTCAGTTTTTGAAAAAAATAAGAAATGATTTTAAGGATGGCCCTAATATTTTGCATAATTTTATATATGAGCTTTAGTTTCTTTATATCTGCGTTGACTCGCTCTAGAAATTAGCAAATTGCATCCCAACGTCAACGAAATTTTACATTTTTTATTCACAACAAATTTTGTTTTGCTTTACCATAGTTACAAATAACCAAGCTCAGCTTTGCGGTATTTTGTTTTCAGGTTTACTTCTTTATTTATACAAATATGTATGCTATGTGTGTAGTTTCATTCCCTATACCTATGTTTTCTGTTTGGTATGTGACTTCTGCGCTCTTCTTGTAGTTATTTTGCTTAGCTTACGTCCTTAAATGTCCTTTGAGTTGAATTAGTTAATATAATGACTTCAAGGTGAACTCAGTTGTGGTATATTACTACTATATTTAGGCTCCAAGCTTTTCAGATGGCACTAGTTTATTATTACACTTAGAGATTATATCTTTCTTTTGTTTGGAGGGTATTATTTTTGCTATCTCCCCAATAATTTAGATACTGCCGTGTTGATGGCCCTTATTCGGATATAAATTCGTGTTATTTTGCGGTTACGTATAACCAATTTTCATCAGAATTTATATTTCGAAGCTCGCCCTTTATGTTTCTGCTCCTTAAATCATCACACCTACTTTGTCCATGAGCTATATTAATAAGGTTCAACTACAGTGACTTTCAATTTCGATAGAAAAATGTATTTTATTCCTCAAAATTTTACAGTACATGCTATTTCTTGGTAGTTTTTAGTAACTGGTTGTTTTTGGACTGGTTTGTAACCACTTCACTTCAAGCCAACATTGTAACTAGTTCATTGAAATAAGAGAAATTAAATATTCTCTTATGGAAACAATCGCTTACTAGCAATTAAAATATACATGTGAGTTTAGAAGGATGCCCACCTGCAAAACGTCTATTCGCCTACACTGGAAGGCAGAACTATGTACATACATATGTATGTACACGCTTCTACCAGTAAGGCTACAGTAGTTGCAGCAAGCTCCTACAACAACCATACGGGAAATAGCCCCAAACATATAGTCATATAGTGTATTCAGTCTTTAATCGACGTTGCTATGCGAACGAAGCAGCAGGGCGTAAACTTGACGCGCTTTGAATGGCAGCTTCACTGTATGCGTGGCTCTCTGGTGACGCTAGCTTTACCCGTCTCAGCCAAGCTAACTGGCTGGCGGCTGCTCAAAGTACAGGAAAAAGCACATTGCACGCCATGATGATTTCGTTGCTGTAAAGCGGTTAATGCAGTTTGTGCGGCGCGTGCTTTGTGTTGCAGCTCCCTTCTTTATGGCCGATAAAAATGCCATTGTTGGACTCATCGGAGATTACAAATAAATTATCACTTAATAGTCTTGCTGTGCGTCACTTTACCTCTTGATCTCGACGGTATAAACCAGGTATTTTATTTTTTTTGCAGCCATAAAAGGGATTGGATGAAAGATGGAGAGTGTGTGAGACACGATGGTTTGCAGCATGCATAAGGTTGAAACTGCAGAAGTATGGGCCATAACGAGCCAGTTTTATTGAAAGCACGAAAGTTGGTTGCTACGGTGGCTGCTATGTAGATATTCTGGAGGTGCGTGGTGGTAGCTTGAGCACGAAGACATCCGGAGGTTATGGAAAAAAATTGTATACAGTGCAAAAAAGTTATCACCTTTAAGTATTGAGATTTTGTTATGAAAATTAATACTACATATAAATTATAAAAAAAAAATTTATAACATTATTCGCCGAAATTAATTCCTTCAACAATTTTTCGTAACAAAAATTTGCAAATGTACCTGCCGACATTTACTTGCCTCCAATCACTCCACTTAAATGTGTTATATTGCGTTCTTCTGGCCATCATTACAAATGCATGACATTCACACCGGAAGTGGCGCCTAAGTGCGGCCATCGGCCAAGTTCCGCCGCTCAGACGGTCTTTATCGGTCTCGATTTTAAATCACTTACCAAGTTGTGCGCATAAAATTTGGACTTAGTTATTTTCTTGTGCTCTTTTATTTTCCATTATTCGGTTTCTTTTCTGCCGGAAGTAGCGCTAAAACGTTTTTCTAGTCTACTGAGAGCTTTTTACTTTAAGCATATGAAATATGCAAGCAATTGATTGCAAGATTTTTTCATTGGCATAAAATAAAAGAATGAATAACAGAATGTAATTTGTTTAGGTGAGTTCTATATTTTACTGAGCTTGTTAAGATATATACAAATTTACTTATTTACATAATTACTATTAAAAGCTTTTTAATTTAGCTAAGAGATAAAATGTTTGCCTGGAGAAGAATAATCGGGCTTGTAACTATGTGTGGTGTCGTAGGGTATTTTTAACGATTTTGAGGGGATTTAAATATCTACATAGTTAAGAATATATATTATAATATATTTAACGATCGAGGTATAGGAAATCGACTGAACTGGCTGCGCCAACATACGGGGTTTTTTCGATAGTAAGACAATGATAATAAGACCACCGTCCATCAATCGTTCCAGTTTATGCAGTCTTTTAACAGAAGCATCTTTCACCTCAGTTGAGTTCACTAAACACGATTAGCTTTCTAAGCTGATTATTTACTAATTTGATTACCATTCATTTTCTATAGGGATGAAAATGTAGAACTAGAATATAGAATAATGAAAGTATTGCATTGAATGATAATGAGGTACTTCTGATAGCCCAGCGAATATGTTATAGCTTATCTATAAGTACGTATTCAATAAATCAAAAATTATTACAAACTCTTGATGAATGGTTCCTCCGCAGGTACTAACAAAAGAGTAGAAAATGCTTTGTTGTTAGAGCAAATCTTAAGAACACCCAATACTAGATTGAAGAGCTACCGGGCAATTATCTTAAGATATACGGATATCATTTTAAATTACACAGGGTTTGGGACTTTTATTGTTCACGATATATGTCATCCGATGCAACCAGTTGTTAAAGGCTGTTAGGGACAATCATTCAAAAAATTTACAAAACTATTTCAAATCGCCAAATTAAGTCAACCGATATACTATTGTGCGAAAACTCATTCGTCGAAATTTTTTTTTCGAAGTTGGTATGACTGTCAGTAACATCTGTGCCAAATCTTAAATAAAAAATCCTGCGTGTTTAGTACACGTTTGTCTTTCTGAAGGACATAAAATGCATTAGGCGATTTTTACGTTTGAGTGAAATTACTCAACGAGGAAGTTCTATTAAATTTTGTACGCGGAATCAAATTTCTGGTGCCGAAACGTTTAGAATGCCTTCGGTAGTAATACTTTGTCGCGAGTTTTTAATTCTTCTTCTTCCTCACTAGTGTATAGCTGAAATACGTCGCTTCTTCTTTTCGCAAGGTGGCGTCAATTGGAGATTCTAAGCGATACCAGGTCCTTCTCCACCTGGTTTTTGCAACGAAGTGGAGGGCGTCCTCTTCCTCTGCTTTCCCCGGCGGGTACAGTGCCGAATACTTTCAGAGCTGGAGTGTTTTCGTCCATTCGAACCATATGACCTAGCCAGCGTAGCCGGTGTCTTTTAATTCGCTGAACTATGTCGATATCGTCGTATATCTCATCGTTTCGTCGATATTATGACTGTCAACAGAGACGTGGTTGTCTAGTCACGAGTACGAAGACTGTTTGTCTGATGACCGGAGATATTTCGTCTTGCTCTGGATTACCACCAGACCCATTTACTTCGCTTGCTTATCCATTCTGGAGAAAGCAGAACTAACAGTGCGGTTGTTAAGGCCAATGATATCAATATCAATCTGCGTACGCCAGCAGTTGTACACTCTTATAGAAGATGCAGTTCGAATAATTGAAACAAAATATTTAAAGAGGGTCGAGAACGCGTTGACGATGAACCACGTCCAGGATGGCTATCAACATTAACTGATAATCAATACGTCAATAAAATAAAGGAATTGGTGCTTGACTCGATCGACGACTAACAGTCAGA
The DNA here is from genome assembly GCF_023373825.1 of Bactrocera dorsalis. Classification (NCBI taxonomy): domain Eukaryota; kingdom Metazoa; phylum Arthropoda; class Insecta; order Diptera; family Tephritidae; genus Bactrocera; species Bactrocera dorsalis. The sequence continues at coordinate 44,530,017 of NC_064304.1, read as the reverse complement.
AATCTTACTGGTATTCTTAGAATATTAGAAGGATTAGTGAAAACCATTTTTAAAGGTTATTCGAAATAAAAGTGAAAGCGTGATTGGTTCAAAAATCACTAAACAGCGTGGCGTCAGATAAAGTAGATAAATTGAAAATAATAGAGGTTTTGAACTGCGATCTATGGTCTGATGTGCCCTCTCCAATATCGCGTATGACGAATTAGGTGATGTGGATCCTAGGGCCTTGAGTCTGCTTCTACAAATTGTTCCTCCTCCTTCCTGTTCCATTCCTCCCTGTTTAGTGATCATGTCTTGCGTATAATAGGAACTATATTAAACAAACTTGCTGAGGAAAAGTTCCTTCGATTGCTTGATATACGGTGTGAAAGAGAGTGAAATCATATGATAACCACACCCTTCCCAGATATCACAATTCCATATGATTCGTTCACATTACAGGGTATATATAAGACACCAATAAAAATATTGGTACAACACTTAGCAAAAAACCATTTAATTCAACCACTTTTAAAAATTGACTTTAACATTTCCACATGCCGAATATGTGGACCCCAGTGTCTTTTTACCGAGATTGGTCTGTAATATACTACTGTGCCCAAAAAATAAGGCAGTTTGACATTTGAATTTAAACTGCACGTGTCGAAGGATTTGGAGAATTATGTTTTTTTTTTAGGTTGGTAGTACTGTCAGTCACATTTATGTCAAATTTCATGTCAAAATGTTCATTAGTGTTTGAGATACGTGTCGTTTTGTGAGCTGCTAAAAGTGAGTCTTTCGTTTTTTGCGAAGTCGAAATTTGTTGAGCAAAGAAATTGCATTACATTTTGTTTACGGAATCAATTTTCTGCTGCGTATACGTTGAGGATGGTGCAGAAAGCCTTTGGTGATGAGGCTTTGTTAAAAAAAATTTTTTACAAGTGGTATAGTAAGTTCCAAGCCGGCCGTGAACGTGTCGAAGACGAAGAGCGTCCAGAGTGACATTCAACCTCAACCGACGAAGCTCACGTTCAACAAATCAAAGATTTGGTGTTGAAAAACCATCGATTAACAATTAGAGACCTTGCTGATGAAGTTGGCATATCGAAAGGCTCAGCCAAAACCATTTTGAAGGATGTTTTGGGCCTCAAGCTCTCAAATCTCGACCGAAAACATTGAATTTTTTGGAAAAAAGGCGTCGCGTTGAAGTGTGTGAAACGATGCTTTCCGACTACCAGGGTGTCATGAAACGCATTATAACTGGCGATGAGACTTTGATCTGTGCTTACGACCCTGAAACAACCGATCAATCGAGCAAATATCGTGCCAAAAGAGAGCCGAGACCAAAAAAATCGTGCCTAAGTCGCTTAAAAATCAAGGTCATGATGACTGTTTTCTTCGATTATCGTGGTGTTGTGCATTATGCATTCCTTCCAACCGGTCAAAAAGTCAACAAGGAATATTATTTGAACGTTATGCGTCGTTTGCGTAACGCTATCCGCCGGAATTGTGGAAAAACAATTCTTGGTTTTTACACCTCGATAATGCACCATCCCATACTGCCCTCGTAATTCGTGATCATGTCGCCAAAAGCTCAACCCATATCGTTCCAACCACCGTATTCACCTGATCTGGCGCCGTGTGACTTCCCGCTGTTCACCAAGCTCAAAAGACCGCTCCGGGGACACCGGTTTTATACGATAGAGGAGATTCAAGCCGCAGCGAAGACGAAACTGACGGCCATCTCGAAAAGCTAGTGTTTCGAAGTTTGGAAAATCCGTTGACATAAGTGCATTGCATCGGGAGGGGATTACTTTGAAGGGGATGAAATTGATTTGGAAGAATAAATAAAGAACTTTCAAAATAAATACAATGTCACCTTATTTTTTAGACACAGTAGTATAACATTGAATCTGAAAAAACCCTTTTTTTTAATAATAATAAGTTTTGGAATATATGTAAAACTTCCGGTTGATTTTACTTAAGAAGTATGTACAGGAATGATATGGTGAAAGTATAAATATATCGGTCAATGTGTGAATTTACTTAACTAGACAATTTTTTAATACCAATTTCTGGTGATGTCAAAAACCGATAAAATTGGCCAAGTGGAGAAGGATCTGGCTTCGCTTGAAATCTCCAATTGGCGCCACCTTGCGAAGAAAGAAAGAAGTGCTGTTAACTCAGCTGTAACCACGTAGAGATCTTCACTTCAAATGAAATCAAAAACTCATTTACCTATAGCATTTATGCCTATACCGTAAGCCTAGAGAACGTGTCCGAAACACAAATAACGCTCGATTTTTTCGACGTTTATGGTTACCCTAGCTCTCATTTGCTATTCGGTCGCGTTCATATCAGGTATACAGTGGTTAGCAGTATTATTTTTAAAAATTAAAGTTAAGTTGCTCAAAATAGGTATATATTCTGGGAAATATCAAGAAAAAAGTAGATATGCCACATGTATCAAATTATATTTGTGCGATATTTTCAAGGATTAACACATTCGCAGATGTACAGTTTTACATTTTGTACTAAAATCCACTCACAATTGTGAAAATATGTGCAACATTTAATTTTTCAATTCATGCGCGATCGATCGCTACTTTTTACCAAATAAGCTTAATAACATAAAATATGTATCAACATAAAAGTCATTGCGAAAATCATTTTTTCAAGCACAACTGTACATATATGTACATATTTACAATAACTATCAGAGTAATTACGCCTGTTTTTACGCGCAGTGCTCGATGCAAATAGTGAGCCAAATGGAACAGTAATTAAATGTAAAACATAACCATGTGATGCACAACGGAAACGAGCTACAAAAACAAAACACAGCAAATGTCAGAAAAAAACTATAAAATTTATCAATTTGCACACATTTATTTATAAATAGTTTCCGAAGGCAGCGCCGCCGACTGGCTGGTTGACCGGCCGGCAAAGCAAAGAAAATAAAATAAAATGTGTCATGGCGTATACGTAACAATTGTGGCAGCACTTTAATAATGCCCATATAACGCGCGCGGGTGTGAGTGGCAGAGAGTGCGTGAAAATGCAAATTTTCACACAATGCGCGTCAGTTGTGCGCTGCGGAAAAAATGGGAAAAACTGTGGAAATTGAGGGCGTGTTGCTGCGCGCAGAGGCTTTCAGTCCTCAATCAAGTGGCCATAAATCAAGTGCAGCACATGCGATAATAGCCAGCACGTGCGGAAAGTGGCAGACAGTGGCTACAGCTGGGAGTGGGAAATTTGTAGTAGGGATTATATACATATAAATGAAATTATATAAAATTGAATATGGGATTGATGAGTTCGTTTCAATGTTTTGTTTTTTTATAAACTTTTGAGTTTTGCTGCAGTATTGTAGGCTTTGGTTCATTACTACTGCGATCTTTACTAGATAATTGGTGTTATACTTTAGTAATCATTCAGGGCAAATCAAATTGCATAAGTAGTTATAAATCGTATTTAAGAGTGATCGTTTCTTAAGGCTAAGTTGTAGCTATAATAACGTTTTCGTTAAAAATAAATAACAAGAATAACATGCGTACTTGTGAAATGAAAATGCCATTTTTTGCGACTTTATTTCCAGGAACCAACCGAGGCTAATTTTTACAAATTTTTCCTTTTGGCTACAAAACATACCAATCACAGATTAGGTCATCTTTATATCTAGTGTTAAACTTAGTTATAGGCTTTTTCACTCACTTGAGCTAGATATTGCTTTTACTAGATTGAAGCGTTTTGCATCTTACCACTGGTCGGATTTATAAGATTACAAAAAGAAGTAAGAAGCTTGTTATTTTCGCCTTAAGTCAAAATCGTTTCGTGTTGACATGACGTTCGAGGCGAAGCAATAGAGTCTTTAATTTACCAAAAAGTAATCGGTTCATTTAAATCAACTCTGGCCAACAGATGTAACTATCTCGACGACGCTCGGGACGAACGACAATAACTCATTCGGGAGTGATGAAAATAAATCTTATAAGGTCATTTGTTTCTTTTCCCAGAAATCAATTTTACTGCTTTTGTATATCTTTCGGGTCAATCAATTAATGCGAAAATATTGTTGCCGTATGATTTTTTTAATCGTTTGCCAGTGTTTTATTTTTAAAGAGGGAGATAGTACTCCCATAACACTTAGGCTCATATATAATTGCAGGAACATTTTTCATAGAGGTCGAATACATAAATTTAAGTTAAAGTTATTTACGAGCATTCGAGCAATGTATAAAGGCAGTTCTAAAAGCATATCGTCGAAAATTCTTGGGAACAGTGTATAAATTTGGAACTATTTGTGGCACAGTATTATTTATGACCTTAACAAAAACACTGTGTTGATTGGATATGTAATCGAAAACGAAATATTTGTATTGAACGAAACAAAGTTTATTCGCCTATAAAGCTTTCTATTTATCTAGATAATTGGTTAAGTTTCCAAACTCAAAAGCGGCACAGTCTATAAAGCTTAAAGCATGTTCAGCGACCATATTAGAAAGCTAAATTTGCTAAAAAATTCGAGTTAAACGAAGTCAATGTTTCGGATTTCTTCGATGTATTCAAATATACTCGTAAATAATCATTAATTATACTCTCGCAACAAAGTTGCTAAAGAGAGTATTATAGTTTTGTTCACATAACGGTTATTTGTAAGTCCTAAAACTAAAAGAGTCAGATATAGGGTTATGCATACCAAAGTGATCAGGGTGACGAGTAGAGTTGAAATCCGGATGTCTGTCTGTCCGTCCGTCCGTCCGTCCGTCCGTGCAAGCTGTAACTTGAGTAAAAATTGAGATATCATGATGAAACTTTGAACACGTATTTCTTGGCTTCATAGGAAGGTCGAGTACGAAGATGGGCAAAATCGGCCAACTGCCACGCCCACAAAATGGCGGAAACCGAAAATCTATAAAGTGTCATAACTAAGCCATAAATAAAGATATTAAAATGAAATTTGGCACAAAGGATCACATAAGGGAGGGGCATATTTGGACGTAATTTTTTTGGAAAAGTGGGCGTGGCCTCGCCCCCTAAAAAGTTTTTTGTACATATCTCGGAACTACTATAGCTATGTCAACCAAACTCTATAGAGTCGTTTTCTTCAGGCATCTCCATATACAGTTTAAAAATGGAAGAAATCGGATAATAACCACGCCCACCTCACATACAAAGGTTATGTTGAACCACGCCTTCTTCCAATATAACGCTATTTTGAATTCCATCTGATGCCTTCTCTTTATAATATACACATTAGGAACAAATGATGATAGCTCAAGGTCCCTTATATCGAACACGAAGAACTCAGTGCCTAACCTAACCTAACCTAACCTAATTTTTCACCGAAAATATCGGTAAATCTCTCAGAATTTAATTCTAATTAATTTTACAGCAAAATAAAAAAATATGTAAATGACGGATAATGAAATCTCGATTATCACTTTATCATGCGAGAGTATAAAATGTTCGGTGACACCCGAACTTAGCCTTCCTTACTTGTTTTTATTGAAATTTGATAACACTTGAAGAACATGTCGTTGTTGCATGTCAGAGAAGGGACATATAGTAGGGAGTGGGCTATATGGCACCATAGTATTCTTGGAAAACTCGGCGAAGCATGGAATTGTGTGGTAGACAGATTCTTCTGTTTTTCAATTCAATATAAATATATTGTATATATAAAAGGGAACATTCATAGCTAAATGGAAACAAGAAAAGGCGTTAACTTGATTTAGATCGTTCAATTTTAATGATAACTGTATGCTGTAGTGTTACGATATTGGCGGTTTCGACAAATGAGCAGCCTTTAAGAAGAAAAAATACACAATTCCCACGACAGCCGGTTCTTCGCATCGGAATTGACTCGGATTTTATCCGACCAAGGGCTGTTTTTCGGCGATCTAAATAAAAATAAAAAAAAATACGCATGCAAAATTTCAGATCGATATCTCAAAAGTACAAGGATATATCATATCATATCATATATATATATATACATATATACCTCTAGGCGGATATAAATACCGGATAAAAACATCCGGAGCTATCCTTTAATGCACGTGCAGGCAATTCCAGAATCAACATCTACATACGTAGACAGCTTGTATCGCATATCAGCCAGAAGTATCTTGGGAAGCAAGGCGGCCATGTAAAGTGCTGCCAAAAGCAAGCGACTTCACTTTTACTGGGTGTAAGGCCACAATGTCATCAATGGCAATTAAATAGTGGACATATTGTCAAGAATGGTAGGCTAACATCCGAAAACGTGATCAACATTGAGAAACTCATGCATCGTCTATACGACGACAAAAACATGGTAAAGAAAATCAAAACCCTATGGAACGAGATACCTGAGTGCAAAACTGCAAAAGTTATATGCAAAGAGTATAGATCGGTACACAAGTGCTATTGGCTCTCGATAGAAGGGACTGTAGGAACATGATGGAAATACTATCTGTCTGGTGGCAACATACACCCTCAGGATGGAGCTGTCAGAACAAGAAGACTGCAGGAAATGTTTAGATCAGGGCACTAGGGAAACAATGGAGCATCTTTTTCTCACTTGTCCCGAATTGGCAAGACTACGATGTAAGCATCTGGGGCTCCGATGGTATTAACCACTGCAAAAATTCGCTTAAAGCGCATGCACCCTAAAGGGTGACTACTCCTCTTGGACTTACAGCTGAACGCCATCTGGTATCACAAAGAACCACCTATATTATGGAGTTTTAGTTCCTTAATATTACCGTGTTCAGGGTGAAATTTAAGAACTGAAGCAAACATACACTCAATAAAATAAGGAATCTAAACAAATGATATTGTAGTTTCCAATTTTGCAGCAAGGTAGTGGTCAAAGGGAGGTAAGACTCTGTTACAATGTGGATTAACCCAAAAATAAGCTAACAGTTAAGGTGCAAAAAAAGCTGTTGTTTCTGACAGAATTGGGTTCTGGATAAACTAGATTTTTTAACACGTTTGAGACAATTCTAACGACGATAAGTAAAACACCAACCAAATATGTTGCATTTATCCACGATCTATGTTAACAGTAGAGGTTGTATAAAAAATACATCGGCTTCAAGGGGGAGAATATGGTCGTTATAACAGTTGTGAAAAAGCGTTAATTACAGGATGCAACACTCGTACAGCTCGACCGACGGTGACATTGGACTGACACCATGTTGTAGTTGTATCCTTTTGCATAACTGGTAGCCATGCAAATATAATATATTGAACATTTATACTACTTATCCTTATATATTCATATACTATATATCTATACGCAATATCCAGCATTGCTACAACTGATTGCAATTCCAAATTGAAATATTTCACATTCACGAAGCGTAAGGTGAGACTTGCTGTTTGAGCTGCAAAGAGGGAGGGAGTAGTAAGAGGCAATGGCAGGCGCTGTCAGTAAATAAATTTTTAGGATACTTAAGTTGGCAATCAGCTGTTCGGCTCCCGTATGCGTCGACGTTCTGGCACTACATACCCTCACCCCTGGTAAGTTGACTGTCAGAGCCGGCCGCACAGACACATTCATCAAATTGAGCGACAGCGCACCTACTTCAAAACTGTCAATTTATTTGAATCTCCGCTTCGCCCTGCGCATGTGCGTGTGTAAGTGTGTTCGTGTAAAAGTGTTTGTGGAGTTTCTGCAAACATCCGGCAAAGTCACACACGCACACAACTAACGTGCAAAGAAATTTTATTTCGCCTCACGGCAACATTCAGAGTGTGTATGCGTGTACATTTTTGTTGTTGTAATTGTTTTGTGTACAAACCTGTGTAGCGAGCAATTTACTTAATTTACTACACTACTGCCGTGTAGCGGCAACAATAACAACTAAATAGTTTGAGCGGTATAACTAACTTTATTGAATAAAACGAGAAACAAAGGAAAAAATCAGCGCGTTTGCACAAAAATAATAAAAAGTCGTAATAATAACGGTAAAAGTGAAAAAGTGCGCAGTAAAAAATCAACTCAACTCGGATTGATGAATAGCCAAGGGCGCAATGTGAGCACGTACAGCCACATGAAAATACACACATATGAAATAAACTTTTGAGTGTGTGTTCGTGTAGTTCTACACAGCTAAGTGCTCCACAAACTGTTTTTGTAGAGGCACTGATTTCAATGGTAACTAGTACTGTAGTGGTAGCTGCAGAATTCTGTGGCGATTTACTCGAAGAGAATTTGGGTAGAAATTAATTCTTTACTCAAAGTAGCATGTTTTTGGTAGAAGATTTATAATAGTTATGCTTATTTGAAAATAAAATCAACAAGATAGAGATAGCCTCATATGAGAATAGATACGCTTTCCATAATAGAGAATTCCTGGAGTTCTCAGAGAGCGACTATTTGAAGCGGACTTTAAATTTCTGATATCATCGTCTGAGTTTGACCAAAATTTAAAAGAAAATATCTTTCCTCATATTTAATAATATCAAGAGACGACGTTGGCCATCGGCGACTTCGGAGTTTTGTGGCCATTTGTAAGATGAAACTGAAAGTCTGAACTCAAGGTAACAAATATTATTTGACAAAACGCATTTTTGTCCTAGAGTGTTGTTTATGTCTCGAATAAAAAATTAGGTTTTAAGGTAGATAAGGTAAGTAGGAGTGCTGTCGTAGGATCTTATAGTCTTGCTGTTCCGTTTCAACGTTACGCTTAAGCCATTTGGTGATCTCAATGAAACTATTTATGTCCGTTAACTTTTTTTTGGGCAACCATTTAACATTTGGAGCTTGATGGGTTCCAATTATTTTGTGTGAAAGAGCTGAGCATTCGCAGAAACAGTGTTTTATCCGATTCTGTATTCTCTTTTTGCGGAAACTATTGCCAAAAGGCAGGCACATTTTTGCAAATACTTTCCAAAAGGACAGAGTCCCGTTATAGTGGCTGTAAGTAAGTACGTGCTATTTCCGGATCTAGATAGTAGGTTCTTTGCTTTATGCCTGTCATATTTCATTATTTGCAGCTTGCTGTTGTGTTCCATTTACTCTGAGCGATTTGCTCAAAATGCTTATAAAGCATTGGATCCGCCTCGGCTTCAGCTGAAGGAGCTCCTTGGAGAACAAGACGAAATATCTCCGGTCATCAAACAAATATTTTCCACACTTGCGACTGATTCCTACGGCACTGTTGACAACATTCGGTGTATTTTATGTAGGTATCTGCTGACGACAGCCTTACCCGAAGGTGCTCAAAAGCACAACCGATTAAATCAATGCATTGGCAGGCGCCTGAAAATGTCAAGCAATTTTCAGTACCAATTGATCGTGTGGAATGGATACACAAACCACCTTGGTAGGTTTCGAGGCCCATCTAAAACCTTTACCATATTTGGGTTGGGCACCCGGTTGCATTGCAACTCCATATGTAACTGATAAAGTGCCAGTTCTACCCACATTTGATTTCTAACCAACCACCACGATACTCCCTGGTCCCTCGGCCGCATGTGCTATAACTTTGAAGTCGTAGATTATTTCGTCTATCTTGGAACCTGTATTAACACTGATAGCAATGTCAACCTCGAAATCTAACACAGAATAACTCTTGCCAACAAGGACTGCTACGGATTGAGTAGGCAATTGAGAAGTAAAGTCTCCTCTTGACGAACAAAGACCAAATTCTATAAGTCTCTCATTATTCCCGTCTTGCTATATGGTGCGGAGGCATGGACGATGACAACATCCGATATGATATCGTTATGAGCTTTCTAAAGAAAGGAATGAAGAGCTGTATGAGATATACGAAGACATTGACATAGTTCAACGAATTAAGAGACAGCGGCTACGCTGGCAAGGTCATGTCGTCAGAATGGATGAAAACACTCCAGATCAGAGAGTGTTTGACGCAGTACCCATGGAAACTGTTTATTTGACATGATATCTCCACGAAATTTGGTATGGCTTATTCAAAGTGAGCGGTACAAATTGCAGAGAAATTGTTTTAATCGAATCAATATAGAATATTTGTGCCATACGAACTGAATGACCGGAATTAAGTTCTCATATGGACTACTTTTTTACTTGACGAGATATCTTCATGAATTTTAATAGAGTGGGTCGATTCCGGAATTTTTTCAATTCGGTATTTCTAATAGTGCGGAAAAGTTGCCTTAGTACTTCCTGATTCCAATGCAACTTTTTGTTTTGAGACCGGATTGCATCTTCAACCCGAACCTCGGCTTTGAAATTTCGGAAATTCGCCTAAAATCGTGAAATTGTCTACCTAGCACCTGAAATACGCATCTCATGGCAAAATGTATAAAACAAAAGTTATTTGTCACGCCATTTTCTACCGAAATGGTATATATGATCATGGCCGTAGGACGAACCGTTCCCGAGATACGAGCGAAAAGGCGGCGCGCCACAGCGCAAGGTGAAAATCGGCTTGCGGCCACACTTCTTGACGTTGACTTCGCCGAGTGCTATCACTCACATTCATTCACCTACGCCAAAGGACACGTTCGGATAGGTCTTCACACAAATATTTTTTCATCGAGTTCCTTCACTCTTGTCGGTGATTTCGTCGAGTTCTATCACTTACATTCATTTCCCTGCGCCATACGACACGTTCGGACTGGTCTCCACATAAATATTTTTTCATCGAGTTCCTTCACTCTTGTCGTTGATTTCGCCGAGTGCTATCACTTATATTCTCTCAACAGAACACAGAACTCAAAATGTCTGTATCTAAATTTAAATTTAGACAGAAATGTCCTGTGTTTGGCATATATCCTTACAATCTCTCTGAGTCAAAGTTACCTACTTACCAGGATGTTCTTTTGTGTTATCAGTTTGAAAGATTTGGTATAGGGCGACTCCGAGGCGACAACTATGAACCTAGGAGTAAAGAGGTTACAGAAATAGTTGCAAAAAAGGTTGAAAATACTTTCAAAAAGTCATCTATTCCGATAGTTTCACACACCAGAGTTGTACAAATGCTCACCACATACCATAAGAAATTTCTGACTCTTAAAAAAATGTTTTTAAGGAACCCAATAGGTTTGAGCTCTAAAAGAGACGACTTTGTCTCTTCTGCCGGAAAATTATTTGACATCGCTGCTTGTAAATGCATTTATTTTTCTTCTTGCACTTGTCCAAAGGAAAGGAAAGTTCCTATCAATGAACAACCATTTCTCTTGGACCAGAGAACCACAAGAATTGGTCGCATTGGAAGTGTTGATCTACCTGAAACAAAAAAGATTACAAAGAAAAATGAACGTAAAGAAAAGCTTTCAAAACGTCATTCAACATCAACACTTACCAGAAAAGTATCAGCTAGAACACGTGACCATTCAGATCAGCCAGACTCTCATACAGACGACAACAATGTAGGCGCGTCGCACATTGATTCTTCGAAAAACGATGTGATGATGAATTTTCTCTTCCATCCTCTAAAACCAAACAAAACACACTAGTATTAGAACACACTGCTTTAGGTGCCCAAAGATTTGGAGTAAGTGATAGAGCAGCGGCCTTGATTGTTTCATCGGCTTTTCTGGATGCTAAAAAAGCAGGTTTGATAACAGAGGATCAGGCTAGCTTTGTCACTGACAAATGCAAGATTAGTCGGGCAAAAAAAAGTGTTGGTGTTAAGCTCCAGAACACCGAAAGTATTGACTCCGTATATGGGCTGTATTTTGACGGCCGCAAAGACAATACACTTACACAAGTCAGCGAAGGTGAAAAGTACTACCGCGACACTGTCAAAGAGGAACATATTTCTCTTATAGCGGAACCTGGTTGTCATTACTTTGGCCACGTCACTTCTCCTTCCGGGTCAGCTGAGGATGAGACGCAAGCTATATGGCAACATTTACAAGACAATTCAGTTGATCTGGAACATCTAGAAGTTGTCGGTGCTGATGGCACCAACACGAACACAGGTTGGAAAGGTGGAATAATTCGGAAACTAGAAAAAAGAATAGGTAGGCCATTACAGTGGGTTGTTTGTCTTCTACATTTCAACGAACTTCCATTCCGTGCTCTTTTCGAACACATAGATGGTGTCTCAAAGAGTCCAAATACATTCTCTGGCGACATAGGTAAACTGCTCCCTTATTGTGAGAAGTTGCCTGTTGTCAAATTTGAAAGTTTTCCATCCAGCCAATTACCTTCTGAGGTTATTAATCCGACCCAACTTAGCACAGACCAAGCTTATCTCTATAAAATATCAGAAGCTGTTATTTCCGGTCAATGTTCCTCAGATTTAGCGTCGATGCATCCAGGTAACATGTGCAAATCTCGCTGGCTCACCTGTGCAAATAGAATTCTGAGATTATACATTTCTACTGACAAACCAACAAAGGAAATAAAGATTTTGGTCAAGTACATACTTACAGTTTACTCACCTTTGTGGTTCTCAATAAGATTCAACAGTTCAATCAAAGATGGCTCGCGCCATCTCTATGCTGCAATTCAAAGGTCGAGATACTTACCCGCTAAACTGCGCAAGGTTGTCGATTCATCCATTCAACAGAATGCTTTCTTTGCTCTTCCAGAAAACATTCTCCTTAGTATGATGACTGACGAACGGATAGAAGTCAGAAAGTTGGCCCTTGACCGTCTTCTGGCAGCCAGAGAAGCAGAGTCTGACACCATAAATGGAAGAGTTAGATGTAATAAAGTGCCAAAGCTGAATTTCAAAGCTAATATTATTACGATATGATTAACCGGAAGACTATTTTACCTTGACTGTTCCACCAGTTCTTTGTTCAGTTTCTAACGAAGAACTCATAAAAGGGCTGTCGGGAGACACTGCAGAGGTATGGAAAATTAGTGAATTCCCCTCTCACACCGTGGCAGTCGAGAGAATCGTCAAACTGGTGACAGAGGCATCTTCTAAAGTTATTGGCCCCCAATCTCGTGATCTTTTTATACGCTCTACACTGAAATCTAGGCAACAAGTGCCAAAGTTTAGTACAAAATCTGATTTTATCAATAAATTTGACACAGATTCAGACTAAAACAAGCCTGACATATGGTTGGTTGGTTGGGTTGGGCAGCTTGAGCAGCTACCTCCACGCGGTGGGTTCTGGGTGACCAATACAGGTTAGCTGAGAGCTGCAACAATTTTGACCTTGCGCTGTGGCGCGCTGCCTTTTCGCTCACATCTCGGGAACGGTTCGTCCTACGGCCATGATCATATATACCATTTCGGTAGCAAATGACGTGACAAATAACTTTTGTTTTATACATTTTGCCATGAGATGCGTATTTCAGGTGCTAGGTAGACAATTTCACGATTTTAGGCGAATTTCCGAAATTTCAAGGCCGAGGTTCGGGTTGAAGATGTAATCCGATCTCAAAACAAAAAGTTGCATTGGAATCAGGAAGTACTAAGGCAACTTTTCCGCACTATTAGAAATACCGAATCGAAAAAATTCCGGAATCGACCCACCCTAGTGCTTAAAGTAAGTTTGCAATACCCCAAAAATTTGTTTAAAAACGTTTTTATTTGTTAAGGGTATTATAGCTGCTGTGCAACCGATGTTTTCGTATTATTATTAATACGATAATAGTAAATGTAAAACGACATAACTGCACCATTAATCATCAGTTTGCTTCTCTCAGTTTTTACAAATTGAACATTTTATTGTAATATTCTTAGAAGTTACTAGTCAGCGAACTAGTTGCATCGGAATTTTTAAACAGTAGCTTAACTGCTGGCAGGATATCAGCACTAGAAATGTAAAAGTATTGTATAATACACATGAGTATACATGAGCGCACATTTATCCGAAACCTGCCCAAAACAGCAGCCCCGCACTGCCGTCGATTTCGTAGTCAATCGCTGCAGGCATGTTCGGTGGCGTTTAATTTATTGCACTATCGGGCAACTGGGTTAAAAATTTGTGCCGCGTCATTCCAGAAGCTAACCTGCAAACTGGTCAGTATGTAAACAAATAGCGCACAAATAAGACAAAATAAAATTTAGCATTTCAAAAGCGTTTTTACTATAAATAAAACAGAAATATTTAATAAGTGCAAAAGACATGCGAATGCAAAAGCGTGACCTTACTCGACGCCGCGTTGCGCTGAAAAAGCATAAAAGCTGGCATAGGCTGGTGAATATTTTTTCGGCATAAAACACCAACATATTTCAAGTGGTGCCTCGCAAGCGTGCGTGCGTGTGTGTATTTGCAAATATGTGCGCTTCATGCACTTATGCACTCGAGCGCATTTTTCTCTGCACATACAACTCGTTATTTCACCGCAAACGATTGTTGCTGTCGCCGCTGTTGGCTTTTGACAGCGTCAGCCTGTAGGGAAATCAGAAATGTTCGAGTTTTTTCACCAACTACACACTTTTTAAAAAGGTCAAGCGGTTGTTTTGCTCCCCAAATTACACAGATATGTATGGCCCTTGTGCGTGTGCTCGTTTACTCGACAGGAAAGCTAAGCACTTAATGTTATCATGTTTCAGTTGCAGTTAAATACTCGTTGGTAGCTGATTTAGTTTGGAATGCCGATTAAATTTATAAATATTCACAAGGGGAGTTTTCGAAAATGAATGAGTTCCAAATTGATATTGATATTTAATCAGTGTTGCGAGTTCGAAATTTTTCCATTAAAAATAAAATTTTAATTTTTTATTTCAGACGTTGGGTACTGGGACCTAAGGGAAAATTAGTAGGACTTTCTTCATAATTTTAAAATTCTTAATTTTTTCTTCAAAATCTATATCGTTTCCCTCAGAATAATCCCCCTTGGCCTCAACACACCTGTGCCAACGTTTTTCTTAATTCTTGAAACAGTTGTCAAAGTCAATTTCGGGAATAGCCTTTAATGCGCGTAGTGTCTTAAATTAACTGAAAACAGTTTCTCCGGAGCGGTCGTTTGAGTTTGTTGAGTATTCATAAGTCACAGGGAGCTAAATCAGGCGAATATAGTGTTTGCGGCACGATATTGGTTGACCAGTAGTAATACATTTCTTGGCATCCTGGTAGTCGGACAGCATTGTTTCACAGACGCTCACGCGATGCTAGTTTTTGAAAAAATTGTGTGATTGTGGAACTCATCATGCTTTCACTTTTTTGAGACCCAAACGATCTTATTAAATGGTTTTTACTGATACTTTCGATATTCTAACGATGCACTAAGGGGAATTTGCCCGATTTCATGGTATTTAGTCATTTTATCAAAGTTTAAATATTTGGGTTTTTTTTTATGTAAACATATTAAATACACATGGCTCCATATGACTCCATACCAAAAATGTTAGTTGACAGTGCACTGTTAAGGCTATGCACTGTTAAAGTCAGCTGTTGCAGCACAAAAGCACATGGTTGAGAAGAGGCAGTTTTTGGTTAGCTACTTTGAAAGTGCGATACTTAAAAGTTAAACAAGTTATTAATTCAATTTATGATGGAAAACAATCATACTTGTTTGTATTATATGTTGTGGGTACTAATATTTTGATATGTGCCTGTCTTACTAATATTTAGCCAATTTTAAAACAGGTCTAAAGGGTAATTTTTTGAAAAAAAAAATTAACTTTACGTAGACTTACAAAAAATACGTATCGTTGTAACAGTGTAAGTCCAGTATATGTCGTAGAGCCATTAATTATGAATAAAAGGCAATTTGTCTCAATGTGCACAAATGCGCACAATCTGCGTAATTTCGTTTTTTTGTCAGGTATCTTCGAGTTTTCGAACGCGAAGCTTTTTGAAGTATGGCGTAAGGAGACGGAGAACTCAAACCAAGAAAGATCAATTCTTGATTTTCTTTCCAGCAAAATAAGTAGAAACATTGATGTTGTAAAACACAACAACTATTTGAAAAAGAAAAGCAGTTTATTTTGCCTAAATATAAATGGTAAATGGAAGATATGCAAGAGAAACAAAAAATATTTTGAGAAGAAGTATGCAAATTGGCTACAAAGTGCAATAAAACTTTGTTTCTCTGAATCGAATCAAATCGAGAAACGTCAAATTGGACGCCCGAAATTGGCTTATTCGGAGAAGAAGCACAGAGGAAAGAAGCTGCAGCTCTATCTAAATCACACGGATGCAACGTCTCCTTGTTGATTCAAACAGCCAGTAAAGCTGCGCGATCTCAGGGCCTCATTGATCTTTCTGTAGTCCTTAATACTCTTGCAATTAGTCCGGAAAAGGCAAAGGACATAAGGGAGATTTTGAAATTCCCTATTAAGCAGCCTATTCGTGCATCAAAGGACGAAGCATTGGCCCTTTTATTAGATCAAAGCTTAAGCAAGGAGCAGTATTGCGCAATTAGGGACGATGCTAAGCACAGAGATGCCGAAATATACCCTCTATATAAAGATGTTGTGGAACAAAAAAAGCTTTGTAGACCTGCTAATATATACATTAGCGATACTGTAGCAATGGTCCCAATGAAATATCTTTTAAGTCATACGGCTACTCGAATTGTTGTGCTTCAAGAAGAAGTAATTATGAATACGATGAGGCAGCAGGAGGTAGATTTTATATCAGCTGATTTAATCCTAAGTTATGGGTTCGATGGTAGTACCGGGCAGTCGAACTATAACCAGGCCTATGCTAACCAAGGATCATGCGATTCAGATGCATGCCTATTTGCCTCAACCGTAATGCCTCTTCGATTAATTGATGCTTCTGGACTTGTTTTATGGAATAACCGTACTCCACAGTCGATAAGATTTTGCCGCCCTCTCAAATTGGAGTTTTTGAAAGAAACAAGAGAAGCCATATTAAAAGAGGACCTGAACATCAAAGAAGAAATTAAGAAACTTTTACCATGCAAAATAATGTTCAACGACAGGCAGTGCATTTACATAAAATTTCAACTTCAATTGACTGTCATAGATGGAAAAGTGCTCAATGCACTGACAAATACAACGTCTTCTCAAGCATGCCCAATATGTAATGCAACACCTAAGGACTTCCTTGCCAACAAAAATTTTAAGTGCCTCGAGTTTGTTCCACTTTTAGATAATTTAAAACACGGGTTAAGTCCGCTTCAATGATTTGGAGAAATTTGAACAATTTTGTTTTAAAACTGGGGAACAAATTGTGGATTGTTATCCATGGTTGCCAATGACGGCAACTGTTCACAAAATAATTGTCCATTCAAGGCAAATTATGGAAAATACAATACTTCCCGTTGGATATTTCGGAGAAGAAGCGTCGGAAGCACGCAACAAAATTTATAAAGCAGATAGACTGCATCACGCACGGAAGCATAGTCGTGTTAATAATTTCATGGATGTTTTCAACAGAGCCTTAGACACTTCTGATCCTGTCTTTTCTTCAACAAACCTTATGAAGCGAATTCGGAAGCATAAAAGTATGGAACTTCCTTCAGAAGTTTTAAGCGTTTTATTGTGCAATTTTGAAGGCCAGGATCAAATTGAGGAAATTGGAGATGAAATTGACGATTTTTATTTTATGTCTGACGAAGACCTTGAGAATGAAAATATTTTATAAACTTATTATTGTATTATTTAGTTGTCACTTTATCAACTTTGCTATATGAAATAAAAAAATTGTTTCTCGTCCTGGGAGGGCGGAACCACTCCCATTTATACAACAACTATTTCCAACAGAGTTCATATCAATAATAAAAAAAAAACCGTTTTGAAAAATCTTATTTATTTAAAAAGTTTTTGATTAATTTATCCAAATGGGAGAGCGGAACCACGCCCATTTTACTAAAAAACTATTTCCAATGATCTCCATAAGACTAATACAAACAACCGTTACAAAAAATCTTATTTAGTTTAAAAGTTAATAAATAATATTTCATCAGGGAAGGGGCGGAGCCACGCCCATTTTTCTAAAAACATTCCTATCGGTGTCTATAACAATAATAAAAAAACCGTTTCGAAAAATCTTACTTAGTTTAAAAGTTATTAATTAATACCATGAAATCGGCCAAATTCCCCATAGTGCGATGACAGTAAGCTATCTGATTGTTAATTGTCGATAACCATGCACCAATTCCTTTACTTTATTGATGTGGTGATCATCAGATTACGTTGTCGGTCGTCCTGGCATTTTATGTACTTCAGAAAGACGAGCGTATACTAAATACTAATGATTAGTTAAATGTGATATTTGACACAGACGTCACTGACAACCATACCAGAAGTTCAGTTGTTCATAAAAGTGTTCACACAATTTCTAGCTGCTGGCCACTAAAAGTGTCTTAAATCAATAAATAAATATGTCAGAAACAATAAATTTTTTCCTCCCAGATGGTGAGAGAAGCTTTTATAGGAGCCGGTGTAAAATTTGGACAATTAGCATGCAACGCCCTTATTTAGGTGAAAATCCATATTTCGAGACCTACACGACCGATTTTAATTAAATTCGGTGAGTATCATTATCACAGTGCAACAATTGAGGAAATATGGCTACAAACACGTCTACTTCCCATATAACACAATTTGGAATTCCATCTGATTCATTCACCTTCCAGAAACAAATAAAGCATCAGTTAAAATAACATATAAAATATATCATCTTAGTATGTCTGAATGGTCTCGGGGGAATCACCTCCGGCCCCCCTCTTGACCGGCCTGGGCTTCTAATAAGTTGAATATACTTATCTTCTATCCCGTTTAATCTGTAGTAACCAAAGTCGCTCAAGGAAAATCCTTACGCATTCTGAGAAAATAGGTATTTTCATCCCATTTTCTTTGAACAGCGGATATAGTAAGGCTTCTTTGTTAAAATTTCCTTTAAGTTTTTTGAATAATTTCTGTTTGGCTCCTTATCAAAAATGAAAGAAGAGACACCATTTTCTGCATATTGGTAAAAATGCAGTTCAAGTATGGTGAAAATTTCGTAATTATTTGATATGTTCGGAGAAGATGTGTTGATCGAACGTCAATAACAAAATTGGTTTCCAAAATTTTCCCCCAGCAATTTCGATCTTGTGAATTCCTCCTGGAAAGCCTCTTGAAGCCAATGTGTATCAAATAAAGTGGTTAGTCAATGCAAATCGTAGAAAAATCGAGAGATTGCTGAAAGATTAAATTTGTCTAACGCGATAACGTGTTTACGCAGTAAAAAATCGTATTTAAATTGCACTGAAAAATATATATATTTAGGTCAGGACCATGGTAATATTGTCAAAAATAAAATATAATAATATAATATAAAAATAAAAAAACGAGTCCAAACTACGCCTAATATAAGATTATCAAACTTCCGGTTTGCTTTATACCATATTTATTGGTCAATATGTGCTTCGTTGGGACGGCTGCTTCGAAACGTTCCTAATACGGAGCATATTTCTTACTACTGAGAGCAACAAAAAAAAAAAAATACGGCGTTTTTTAAGATGACTGAGATAATTCAACATAGAAGAACGACGCTAAATTTAGCTTGCGGAATCACATTTCGGGTGGCGAAACGTTCAGAATATTGGAAAAGGCATTCGGTGATAATTGTTTGTCGTGAGTAAGTGTGTTTGATTGGTGCTTTTTATTGAAAGAGTGTCGAGAACGCGTTGATGATGAACCACGTCCAGGATGGCCATCAGATAAATTAAGGGGTTAGGGGTAGTCAGAGGTACGAAAAAATGAGAGTTTTCAGTATTTTTTTGGCTACTAAATCATGTTATTTTACAAAATTAGTAATATGGATGCGTTGACTTGAAGTCACGAAATTTCCAAAGTTATAGTTTTTTGTGTTGACCCTGTTCTAAAAAAAGGTACTTGCGGTGACAACCATAAGTTCTTGGAGATTCATATAAAAACAATGGGACAAAAAAAATTAGTTTTATAAATAGATAGTCCCGGGCCTGGTCGAAGGATTTTATATTTTTTTCAAATTTACCAAAATGGAGGCCTCAAGAATTTTTTTTTTAAATTTTTGCGAAAAATCAACAGTTAATTGGTCTTAAAAAATCGAAATTTTCGAAAAAATAAAAATCCTTCGTTCAGTTTATTATGTAATCTAAAAGCTGTATAAAACATAGTTTTGGGAAAAACTCGTTTAAAGATTCACACTAGCGCTTTGAAGTGCCTGAGCTCACTTTCTTATTTCTCGAATAACTCAAAAACTAATTATTGGATCAAGGTGAAATTTTCAGGGAATATTTTTAGGATATTACACTTAACGAAAATGCAAAAAAAAAAAATATTTTTTGAAAATTCTAACCTCCCCTAACTCCTTAAAACAGTTTTCCCCACATTGATCGCACAATGGAAAGTTATTATTTTTAAACGCACTGTAATCAAGAAATCACAAATTTGAACCCTTGGTATCCTTTCTATTCAGATACAAAACCTAACCGCGGCAACGTCGAGCGGCCAGCACTGACTTCATTTCAATATTTTTGCTTTTGCAACTACTTAACTACCAGCTGGCATTTAATATCCATTGCAAATTCAAAGATATTTCAATTTTCCATTAAATAGAATGCGAATGGCGTGCCATGAGAATGCATCATGAACTCATTTTCTTATGCAGCTCGCCTCAACCAACTCGCCTGCCCACAAATCGGGCCATAAAAGCGAGGCACAGCGCTGCCACAAATGAATGCAAATTTATCTACAAAAGCCATTAAAATGTTTGTAAACGAGCTTGTCAGCATCTATGCAAGTGTGAGTGTGTAACTGGAAGTAGATATGTGTGTGCGTGGGCTTTAAGCCAAAGCGGTTGCAAGCAAGACATCGTGAAATTTTGCCATATTTATAGGCGCGATCAAACGCATACACACTCATCTAGCCGCTGTTACAGCAACAAAATTACACAAAGAGTAAAGTAAAAAAAAATTAAAAGCAAATCAACACATATGTATGCATGCAACCGGCACATAGCAATTCATGCAACACATATGTTCGGCTGGATGGGAGCGCCACTTTCAGCCACAGTGCGCCTTATTACTGCTGGAACACCAGCAACCGCGCCGCGCCACCGCTGCCGCCGCAGCCGCAGCCTCAGAGGCACTGCTGGCAAATGGAAAACCACTTGAGATTGCAGCGGTGCAATGAGCCGTAGCGGCAACGGCAACGGCGCAGGCAACAGCAACAGCACGCAGCTAGTCGGGCTCGCTGGCAGGCACATCGCCCGAGCACATCGCTGCCACGGTTGTGGCTGTGGCGGCGTTAAATATGCGTTCGACTCTCTTTCAAAATCAAATTGCAAACGATTCGATTGCACAATTTCCAATTTGCAAGTTTGTTGATACGGAAAACGGAATTATGCTACTGGCAATAAAATGCACAAAAACACCAGCAAACATACACGCACTCACTCGCATGCAAACTGAGCTCTCATGCACCGATTTGTGTGGGTGCTTTGAGTGCCTCTTCAGTTAGGCCTTCCCCTCGCCATCGCCTTTTAGACAGCACTTAGCTCAATATGATACACAAAGGTCGGCATATAACAAACACATGCACACAAGCAACATGTAAATTCGTTCCTTTCACTCCCTACCCGAGCGCGCTCCGGCGCACAGAGCAGATTTTGATACCCCAACCCGCTGTAATGCTGAGGGGTCGGGCGCCAGACTTCAAATCCTCGTGTAAGCATATACATATGTATGTATGTATGTATGTATGTGTGTGTAAAATATGTTTCATTCATTTCATGTTGCGCATGTATTTGTATGCACATGTGTGAGAATGCACTTACAAACTGTTGATTTTCTTCTCTGCTTAACTGTTGTTTTTATCGTTATTTGCATTTAATAGTTGTTTTTGCTGCTGCTGCCGCTGCTGTTGTTACCGTTGTTCGGCGTGTAGTGCTTGGCAACGCCTGCATTTGAAGCTTTTGTGTTTACTTGTAGAAGTCAATCGAACGAATGTTTTATTTGGCTTTTGCATTTAAAAGCAAATAAATACAAAAGCACCCCCAAAGGAGCCATTTTATATTCACAACAACCAGTGCAAGCCGTAACTGTAAATTATGTGAACCCAGTAAACGAATTAACTGTTTTATATCCAAACACCAATTGGCGCCAAAGAAACGGGAAAACTGTAGCCAGTCTCTTAATTTACTTTGGTGTTGTCAAAAATAAATGTTTAACTCCAAAACTCTTCTATGATCAGTCAAGCTTTAGGTCATTGTGGTATCGCAGTTACAAGTTTTGACTTCGAGTTTACTACAAACTAAATTCGAAATTGTTCAAATACTGAAAAATGTCATATTTTTATACCCTCGACAGAGTATATCCAGTTTGCCACAAATTTTGAAACATCCAGAAGGATGCGTCTCAGACTTTATAAAGTATACATATTAGCGATCAGCGTGAACAGCTTGTTCTGTCTGTCTGTCCGTTTGTCTGTATATAAACGAACTTGTTCCTCAATTTTTGAAATAATGGTTTGAAAATTTGACTTTGTCGTGTGCTTACCAAGAAGCTGCTCATTTTTCTGAATGGCTGATAACAGATCATTATAAAGAGTGCTCTATTTGGAGGTTCTCTTCCATAAAAAAAATTTTGAAGATTATCTCTTTCAAATGATGGTATCAAATGGTCAATTGGTCAATAGTTATCATGGCGCGGTAACGGTCGCCTTTGACGGTTACGTTTTCACCGGCATCGTTTTTGAAGAATATGGACCGATGATTCCACACCAAACGTGTTTTTTTTTTAATAAAACGGCTGCTCTTGAATCTTTTTAGATCAAATGCGGAAACGTCGAATCTTCTTGGAACTTTTAAAGAGCCCATAGAGCAAATTTATATCACTTGCAAAGGTCGAGTGGTTTCAGTTCTAGCACAAGCTGTATTTTGTACGCTATCATTTTAAGATCTCGACATAAAATGCGCTAAGTCACTCCACATGTCAGTCCGGGTTGCTGAGAACGCCGCCGAGTCGACTCTCCACGGTCTTCGTGTACACTCTCAACTATGGCTGCTATATTTTTTTCGTGCTGGGCGTGGTCTATTCGGTCGAATATTATCCAATAATGAATGCTGGATCTCAAGATTGGTGTTGGTCTTGGTGTTGCGAAAAGTACGCTCAGTAGGCTGATTATGTTAACGAGTTGAACGATTTCCGCGAAAGACACTCTTTACAGAACGTAAATTTTCGTAATAAAGTTTAATGATTTGTAAACTTTGATCAAGCGTTAGTCTTTCCATGATGAAATGTCAAAGAATACTGAACAAAAATAACATAACAGCTTGACAAGACTCCACGTACCTTTACTTGAATCGCCCGTTAGCATATACAATATGTAGCCGCCATACAAATTGTTCGGTCAACCTTATAGGGAATCTTTTGTATTTGTGAAGGGTCCTCGAGCTTCGGTGCAATAGAAGTTAGCGGTTTTACGTGTTTTTAATATTTTTAAGATATCTGTTTTCTACTAAATTAAGCGGATTATACAAATCTTGAAGACTTTGACAGTAAGCTCAACCCTTGCTGCAACTTTACTTAGAGTGCTTCACTAGGTAGGTAGAAAGAGTGGATATATGACGACGTACTTAGGCTTTTGGGAGGTTCATTATAAAATCACCAGAAGTTTTGACACATATGAGCTTCTGAAACATTGTCAAGAAACCCCCTTTTCCTATATAAAGCTTTATATTTACATAGAAGATGTTTTATAGTCTCCTCTTCTTCCACCTATTGACAGCTTCTACAGTAATCATGGCGTGATGAGTTCTAAAGTTCTTATAACATTCGAATTTAATAGTCGACATGTGCGGCCAGTTAGTGATCAACTTCATCGAGCTTCAGCTATATTTTTAACAAATTTGTTCATTAAATGTATACAAATCGCCAGAGGCATAAAATTTACTTATTTTTCGGATTCTAATTGCTGGATAGTGTCTGCTTTCGCTAGTTCATCTGCTCCAGAGTTACCAGGAATATCACTGCGTCTTGAAACCGATTGTGAAATAAGATGTCAAATTCATTAAGAAATCAAGCAAATTATATTAGAGAAAAAAATGTATTGTTTTTCAGAACTTTTTTCTTAAGATCTATTCAATTCTCGAAGCTTGTTTGTCACATGCGTTCCGAACGCATCAAACGCCTCGGCCGCTGTATATTATCGGGTTCATACGAATCCACAATTCGTCACCTGTCAGGATGTCATAGACATGTTCCGAAACACCGTTATCGTATATTTTTCACATTTTCCTCGATAAAACAATTTTTTTAACAATCAAATGCTCATACAATATTGAATATATGCTGGTCGCACTAATTCCTCTAGCTCTCTCAATCTCACGGTAGGTCACATGACGATCACGATTGAACTCACCGTCCCATACCGTACGAGAATTAAGTTCATCTATGCACTTTTTATGAGTTAATCCAAGACGAAAATTGTAAAAAGTGTTTACGATTAATTTTTGTTCTTTTGGTCGAGAAGAATATTTTAAGTTACTATAAACAACACTGCCTCGTACGTCAGTATGTATTCCATTAAAAATGTAAAAATTTTCGATGTAGTTGTGAGTTGCCAAATCGGAACACTAGGGTTGCCAAATACCGAAATATAAAAGGTAACCTGCGCTTAATGATATAATATATTCTTAAGCGAATTATGTTATGGAGAATAGCGGCAAATAGCGATCGGGTTAGACATTTATTCTCCCAAATCTGAGAAAGTTTCCATATTCTCTAGTTCAGGTGTTCATATGAAAAGGGATTGTAAATAGTAATCCTTCTAACGATTCATGGCAGTTTTGGTTAGTTGGGTTGTTTAAAACAACTATTTGTATTCATATACACGTGGCATGCATGTGTATGTGTGTGTATGTTTGTAGGGGTGCGACTACATGGTTCCATAAGCTATAAGCATTCGAATATTCGTCGTTATGGTCGTGCAAGTACAAGCTGTTTGGCTGCCACCCGCTTGTCGTGGCACGCCCTCCACTGCCTTTATTTCGATTTCGATTCAATTTACTTTTATTTCCGTTTGTGTGCGCCTACTTATATTTTATGTGCGCCTTTTATGCCGCTCAAGTGCTTTTGCTTGCACAACTAACACACATACGCAACGAGATTATATTTGACGCAGTCGGATATACATACATATGTATATACACATATGCTCTGTGTGTATGCTAACGCGTGTTTGAGCAGATATCGCCGTTGCATTTGCGGTTCATCAGACATGGCCGACGATGCGATCAAATATGCATGTGAATTCGAGTTGTTTGCCAGCATGTTTGGGGAAGTCATATTTTAAGCGCCTGATAATGCTTGCAATCCTTGTGTGCTCGCCTACATGCAAGTGCGCTGTAACAAGCACACACACACACACATACTATACATACATATAGTAGATAGGTGTATATACTTTTATCCTCTATTGAGTATATTTTCAGTGCGTCGCTTTGTTTGTTGGTTGCCGCGCTTTCTCGACTAGCTAAAAATAATATTTGTTAAAGAATTTCAAGTGGATTTCTTAAGGCAGAATTCGTAAGCAGTTTTGAAGTTGTTATCACTTAGTTAAGAAAACAGTTGCGAAGAATTGCACTAGAGTCTTCTTACCATTTGTATTACAAGAATTTAAGTGGTTTGGTTAAGAATAGTTGAATGTAAGAGGAAAAAGATCGTGATGAATAATTAATATTGGGAGCGAAGTGATGATTAATTATAGAATAATTATAGAATAGTTTGTTCTTACCTCTAACCACCCAATCAACTTAAATATCAACGATTTTGTACCCTGAAAAATTTACGAAAAGCCTCAAATTTCATAGCCTAGAAGAAAATATAGATCTGAAATTTTTTAGTCCTAGTTTTCTCTTTCAAACTCATCAATAAATGTCTTCATAAAAAACTTGTTTTCCTTTTTAATTCAGGTGGTTCTTTATATCTAACGACTAACGAACAAACAACTAGAAAGAACTTACAAATCCGTCGGATACAAAGCGTTGGTAGGTTACGTTTTTAGATTTAGTTAGTTATGTATGCAGTTGTTATAAGGAATACTGCTGTAAGCTCGACAAAGTTTTCCCTTTGCAAACAGTTGAATAACTGTCGAAAGAAAAATATATGTATTGGACTCGTTTCTCATCATAACTACTCATACTTTTACATAACCGTTAACTGGTTAATTCTGAAAAATCAAATCTGATAAGAACGTTAAGTGTTTTGGGATGTCCTCACTAAATAAACCCTTATGACAGCGGGACCCTCTATTACCGACCGACGTTACAACCTTGCTCCGCAATTGAAAAAGGAGAATAATGAAGTCATGGGTTACCAAAGGTAGTTTGTACTAGAAGATAAGGTTTTTGATGCATCTCTTCAATTATACTCTGACCCATATACATAAGTCTATAGTATTTATTTTTTTGGCGTAGACACCGCTTACGCGATTATAGGCGAGTTTACAATAGCGCGCCAGTCGTTATTCGTTTTCGCTTACTATATCTGCTTGTTCAAAGCCTTACAATAAGAAATTAAATCTTAAATCTATTATATTCTAAACTAGATGATTTCAAGGTTGTAGTTTACTATAGTCATACCAACAACCTTATGAACATGCTCATTACAAATGTTCTATGGCGAACTCGTTATAGTTCTAACAATTCTTGGCCGGAACCTCAGTTTTATTTATATGTTAGTCGTACGTCACAGTTGAATAACATACATCCAAATTGGTGTTATTACAGCACTGTTAGCAGAACTTTCTTACCAACACTATGTTTTGAATTCTTATTTAAAAGTCAGGTTAAATTTGTTGCTCTTATTTTTATACTATGAAAGTCTTTGTCCAAGTGAATGCCAAAATAAGTTATATCTTTTGCTTGTATTCCTGAAATTTTATTCAATTAAATCGGCTTTCTGGTATATTTTTGGTCTTAATGAAAATATAAGATGCGTACACTTTTGTTCATTTTAAATTATTCGCCAATTGGTTAGCACTCCCTCGACTCAGGTTCCTCTAGTACCCTTGATGCTTTGATGGGATTTATCGCATCCAGATAATACGCAAATGACGATGTCAATACATTATTATCAGTTGCAATATATGCTGTACATTTTGGGTCTAGCACACTCCACTGAGGTACACCAACTCTTATCGGTCTTCAGTCTGATATGAAATTAGCTACTTTAACGTTAAATTTTCTATTTTTTAAATAATACTAATTACTTCCTTCATGCCACACCTTATCGAATGTCAGAGCTACCTCAAGGAATATTGCTGAACAATTCTCTCTTTACACGAATGCCTTTCGAATTTCATTAGTAATTCTATTAACTTGTTCTACAGTGCCATGTTTTGCACGAAAACGGAACACGAGTATCAAATGAAGGAACAGGAAGAACAGAGACAACTTGAAAGAAACCTTTTTGTTTTAATATTTTGGATAGGTAGAGTAGGAGGTTTATTATGAACGGAACACTTCTTCAGCTTGCTAAATGACAGTGAAAGCATAACAAAATTTTCCAATCGATGGCGATGGTGAAGAGAAGAAGTCCGACTAGCAATCACCAGTTTGAAAAAGAACAAAGCGGCGGGGCCGATGGATTGCCGGCCGAGCTATTCAAATACGGCGGCGAAGAACAGATAAGGAGCATGCATAAGCTTCTATGTAGAATATGGTCAGACGGGAGCATGCCCGACCATTAGATTTAAGTGTGCTCTACCAAATCCCCAAAAAGAGAGAGCCAACAATCTGCGCTAACTGTCGTGATAAGTGAGCGTAATGTGTGAAAGGTTAAAGTCCATCGTCAATAAATGATTGGACGTTGTCAGTGAGGTTTCAGCCCTGGAACAACTGACCACATATTTACCAGGCACCATAAAATAGGGTCGACATACATTATCACTTCGTCGATTTCAAAGCTGATTTTGACAGCACGAAAAGGAGGTGCCACTATGTCTTAATTTGGTAACGCCAAAACTAATACGGTTGTGTTAGCTGAAGTTGAGTAATATCAAAAGCTCTGTATGGATCGGAAGGGACCTCTCCGAACCGTTTCATACCAAACAAGGTTTCAAACAAGACGACTTCCTATCGTGAGACTTCTTCAATCTACTCCTAGAGAAAATAGTAATAAAATAGGGTTAAATCTTCTATCCGATGATGTCGATATCATTGGCCTTAACAACCGTTAGTTTCGCTTTCTTCAGACTGGATAAGAAAGCGAAGTATATGGGTCTAGTAGTGCACGGGGGTAAGACTGTTATCAAACAAACAGTCGTCATACTCGCGACACTGTTGACAGTCATAATCCCACCATCGGACTGAGTAGGCAATTGAGAAGTTAAGTTCTCTCGACGAAGAAAAACCAAACTCATCAACCTCGTGTTGCTATATGGTGCAGAGGCATGAACGATGCCAACATCTGATGAGTCGACGCTACGAATTGGCTAAAGAAAGGATCTGCGAAAGATTTATGGTTGTATTGGCCAATACTACAGTCGATGAAGCGTTGATCTGTGAGAGATACTATATACGACGACATTGACATAGTTCAGCGAATTAAGAAACAGCAGATACGCTGGCGAGGTCATGTCGACTGAATGGACGAAATTAATCCAGCTGTGAGATTATTCGACGAAATTCTCGCCTTGGGAAGCAGAGGGAGACGAAGACCCTCACTCCGTTGGAAAGATTAGGTGGAGAAGAATCTGGCGTCGCTTGGATTCTTCACTTGGCTTCGTTTGCACTTTCAGCTAAGGCTGTCATATTTTCTTCGCTGCGTACTAGACGTGATCTATTCGGTCGAATGTAATCAAATAGTGAATGTCGGGTCTCAAGATGAGTGGTGATGTTGTAAATAGTATGCCCAATAGGCCGATTATGTTGACCATAAGTTGGGCGAAGACCGCGAAACACATTCTTTATAGAACGTGAATTTTCGTAATAAAGTTGAATAGTTTGTAAACACAGTTCAGACGTAAGACTTTCCATGATGAAATGCCAAACAATACCGAACAAAAAATATATGACAGCTCAATTCGACGACTAACGCGTGATCTGCTAATAAAAGTGTGTTGAAAATGGTGTCTCTATCATCCTTTCTATCTTGCCATCATTAACAAAAAAGTTTTATATAAAACACTTGATTTTGAACGACATGTTTGTAGGGCAGCCATGTCATATAGAGTATAAAAAGTTTTTTAATTGGCAGCTGGTGGGATGTGTGCAAAATTTGGATCAATATCTAAAACACACGCTAATTATTTTTATTCATTTTTTATAGTATTCTACTGATTTTGATTTCGACCCGGCTGAGTACTCCCTTCTTAGTTAATGATTAATTGACATAAACATATCTTTACCCAATTGAACTGCGGTCAAACGCATTAAACGATCAGAATCCAAAAGCGCAAAAAGCAATGGCAAAACAGAGCCAGTCTGCATGGAAAAAATTTCGCTTAAAACCAAATGCACATACATAGTATGTATGATTGTATCGAACATAAAAAGTCATGTCAACCGCATGCTTTCTGTAGCTGCATAAACCGCAAAAACTTTATAAAAACAACAAATATACTATATGTATAATCGAACACAGACATACCTACAAATATGCATGTGTAGCAAAAAGATTAAAAAAGGCAGAAAAAAGCACAACAACAACAATGTTATCACAATATATTGACCTCTTGGTGTGAAAAAGCTTGACACGCATGGCATGTGGTGGAGGGACGCAGCCAATGCCTCAGGTGCCTGACAGCGACCAAACATTGACCGCCATCACTTTGGGCAATGCGGCCAAACGCAATGGAAACTGCAAACACCTATACAAACACCTGGTTCAGACACACATACACAAAAGCAGCGCGCACATTTATATGTATTTTGCAGATATATATTAGGTCCAATTGTTGAGTGGTCCAACGTAGTATACGCTCCTGCTCCGGCACTCACCGAGGCAACCGGTGGCCTGACACTAAAGGCCACACACACACAGACACGCCGGAAAAGGCGATGCAAAGTGTCAAAGTGTTAGTGCGAGGTCAAACACCAAACATGAGTTGCATGTCAAGAGCGTAGGCCTGATACTGTACACACACATACACATGCACATACAAACAAATATGCGTGTGAATTCGTTGTTGCATACATAATTAATTGCAATTTAAATGCCACAACAGTGGATAGGCTGGCCAACCGTAGACTGATGTGCAGCATCGGAGTAATAATGAATGGTGAGCGGCTGAGAGCTGCGAGATCATGTCCAAAATGCGCACTGTAACTGTGCTGCGCAAATACACACACACACAGACGTCCAAGCAAAGTCCAAAGTTGTTTCGAATAGCTGTGTATGTGTGTGGTTACTTGACACATTGACCGAAATCGAATAGTGTTGCACTTGCAACAAAATTGTCGATGCGTAGCCAACGCCATGCACATTACGACTTAAGGTTGCAACAACGAGCACTTTTGTCGCAAGGAAATTCACAATTTCCAGTTGTTGCAATTGCAATTGCAACGCCCAATGCAGCGGCGTGTGTGCGTTGCAATGTTTTGCCGCCGTGCCTGCTTCCAAATCGGAGGTGCACAAATGCGATCCGGCGTCTGTTGACGCAGAAACTCTAACGCTGCCAGCAACGGTGTGTCGAACTATCAATCTGCCACTTATGTACCCACGCACACACACGCACACACGTCTAAGTATGTGACAGTGCATGCCAGAGGCAGACATTCATGTAGGCAGTTGCATAGCAGCAGCGGAGCAACAGACTTTGCTATCAGTTTATCGGTTGTCGTGTATGCCCTCGGCCGTAACCGCATTGATTGCCAGTTGCCAATTGTAGTTGTATTGTGGTGTTCGATTTGTCGTTGTTTGTTGTTGCTGCGGCTCAGTTAAATTGCTTTCGGCGATTGTCAGTTCACTTTGCTTGTTGGAATATGAGTTGTTATAGCGACACTTCTTGTATGCACTTGTGCAGTTAATTGCCAAGCTGGCAAGTTTTGATACTCGCTCTTGCAAAGCCTTAAAATACGCTCTTGCCTTGGTGTCGCTATCGGGATTACAAAAGGGATACTGATCTAGCTGCTCAGCAATTGTTTGCCGGGGCGGAAGTCTAGCATTAATACGAATTTGGTGAAAGCTTTCACAGTGGAAAAGCAATATACAAGCCACAAAGCCACTTCGAGCTAAGACATGGAAATTACTCACTTGTAAATATGTTGGGCTCTTAATAAGTTTGGTTTCGAAGCTAATACATATAATGCATATCATCTAGAGTCTCCTTTGCGACAGAACGGTTTTGGCGGAGCTTTCCCATTCCGGGTACTTTGGAAAATATTTAGGGCCCCGCTTTGTGATTACAATCTTTTCTGCCTACGCTGACGCTGTAGCTATTTTGTTTAAGACAACATTTTGTAAGCACCGTGTACCATCTAAACTAAGGATAACTAAACTTGGTAACCAAGTAGGTAGAGAGAAATGGTTCAGCCACAAATCCAAAAAAAAATGACCTACGTTTATTTTTTTGGAGCCCCTTGTTGGCAGGCTGTATTCTTCAATCGATGAACAGGGTGAAGTACTTGGTGCTTTTCTTTGATAGCAAGCTTTTTTGAAAGCCAAGCATAAAGGAAAGAATGAAAAAGGAATCGGTGGCTTTATACTGTTGTATAGGAGCAATGGGGAAGAAGTGAGGCCTCTCCCGAAAGCAGAGTTCAGGCTCTATGAAACCGTAGTAAGGGCAATAATGTAGTTTGGGCTCGTTGTTTGGTAGAGGAAAAACCACACTAGCTAAGCAGCTTGAGGCTGTTCAAAGAGCGGCCCATATCGACATCTGTTCACTAAGTATAAGTCATAATAATGCTCATTGCCATTTTACACGTTCCACTTGTAGCTACTTGTATAGCTGCTTGGTGTTTAGCGGTGAAGGCTGCTATTCGACTTAGGGAAGCTGGGTATATTAGCGGCCCGTGGTACTTACAATCAAATACTCCACTGTTTCGATTGCTTTTCTTACAATATAGATAATTACATCACCGAATCCTTTCCTGACATTTTCTGCTCAGCTTTCTCACCTGCGAAGGATTTGTGAATAGGGCGAATCCGTTGGAGATGCGCAGTGAGTTTTACACGGCTGGATTTAAGTTAAGAGGGCAAGTAGGAAGTAGAATCTTATGTCAGTTCTCTGGTTGCAGACAACTAGAACACTATACCATTTTCTAAGCGGAGATTGCTGCCAACAAGGCAGCAGAAGTTTAAAGGCTCCGAAGTGCAACTTCCTTCAGAGAGGTTTGCATTGACTCTGATAGCCGGGTGGCTATACTAGGTCGCTGACTGTAAGCTCAAAATTAGTTGCGCATGACAAAATTTTGAGGGGGTATTTCTACATTAACTTAATACGATTTAAAAACCTCAGCCGAAAGTTATCACATTTTGGTGTAAGTTTATTGTGAACATGTTCTAGGCGAGCACACGTGAGAAACTAGGTGCAATATGAATTCAAGCCAAGAGTCGTTGGAAGACGATTTTGCATATTAGAAATACTGCTTGAAAGCTACACAAATAAATAGTTTTTGTATTGGATTATGATTTGTGTTGAGAAATGGATCCAATTTGACAATGCTATACACAAACAATCATATTTGGAACCTGAATGAATCTTCCAAATATTCCGAAATTCGGTTTCGGGAAAACCTAAAAGCTATGGCGCCAAGGTAATGCTCTGGATTTGGTGGAATAAAAGAAATATCGAGCGATTGCCGAAAAACGTGCGGAATTCGCGACTAGTTGCGAGGGAATAACTTTCCCTCAAGACAACGCTCGACCTTATATTGCAAGACCGGTTAAAAGCTTTTGGAAAACATTGGTTGGGAAGTTTTTCTTCAAGCGCTTTATTGCACGCACCCTAACTGGAATAAGGATCACATCAAACAAGGTCTTGGTTCGTTTTGAACATTTTTAGGTGAGAGGTACCGTACCTGGCAGACACCATACGAGCAAAGCTCCATTCCGACTATTATACTCTGTGAAACACGTTGCGTGAGTATGAAAAACATGAAATTAATAATCATATACACGTTACATCAAGGATGAAGCTGCACCAGTAACGGATAAAGGCTAAGAAGCGAAGGACAACTGGAGATAGGGTTTCTTCAGGGCCAATGCCTTCATGGTGTAAAGTGCCTCGCAACGGCATATTTGCACCTGAGAGGTTAGAATTCGTAAGAAATGCATAAAGGCATGGCTATACCAAACCATGCACGAAACATTATCCGAAATGGTGAATGTATTTGGTGCTATTGCGCGAAAAGAGGAAAGAGAAGCAGCAACAGCAGCAGCACTCATATGAGCACGCAGCTGTGCAGAGCTTGTTGCTCGTTTCGATAGCTCGTGCGTTGCGTGAGCGGTGCAACAGGCGGGAGGTGTGCCGCGTAAGGCCACATGCAATGCTCACGACGTGCACCATTGCCACAGACGATGCACAAGCTCTGTTGCCGCTGCCACTTTCGCTGCTGCTGCTATCCTTTGTTGCATGCTACTGTCGCTGTGCGTTGTCGCATGCTTCTGTGCACCCTTTGTGCTTTGCCAAGCAATCGCAATATCCTGACAAATTTCTAACGTTAAGCGACGCCATAAATCACAGCGGTAATGCAAAGCGCAGCGGTCGGCAGGGAGAAGGGCTGCTGGTGCGGCATGCTATGGTGATCAGCTGTGAGATAAGTGTGCAGCCACGCGTGACTCAAACACATTTGGAAGCATTTACTGCACTTTATTTATTACATACACACATACGCGTGTGTATAACCATGTGTAGTTGCGTGTGACTTCTGTCATCTTTCACGCTTTTCTCGCATTTTTCGCTGCGAGTTGCTCACATCCTGCGCATTGTTAGTCATTTGCTCACTTCCTTTGCTTTCCAAGGTTCTACCTCACATGCTGTTTATTTTTCTAGTCTTGTGCAACACGTAACATGTTGCATGCATTAAGTATTTATGAGCAGTGTGTACATTTATGCTTCGCTACTTTACGTATTACGTTTCTAGTACTGTTTGGGTGAGCAGGCTCTGACTTTTCTCTGGTTAAAATATTTACCGCTGTGCTTTTATGAACAGTGGCTCAAGGACTGTCTTGCAGAATAGTAATTCTATTCTGTTAAGCTAAAAGCATTTTTTCTTTTCAAGAATCACTGATATTTTAAAATGATATAGGTTTTTGAAATAGTTAATGGTTGATAGTTTTCAGGCGTATGAAACTTCAAAAAATATTTAGCTTGAAGATATTTAAAACAATAAAAAATGTTAACTTCCTTCCCAAATGCATTTTTTAGCATATAAGGGTGTACAAAATTTGTTTGTATTGATTTTGTTCGATTAAAGTTACATATATAGATCAAATTGAAATATACCTAGAACCTGGCACAAATATGCCTTAACCTTAAACAGCTATCTTCGAAATTTTACGGAATGAGCTACCGCGTTGCTTCTAGTCGACATGACTGTAAAACACTATGTTTCGGACTCGGTTCACTGTGAATAGATAATATATATGAAGTCTTATTTTCTGAAGAGCAGTTGATTTCTTTATCGATGCAAATTCATATGTATGAACCAATTGTATGATAGTTTAATTAACTAGAACCGTTTTGTTGAGACAACTAATGTCGTAGTGTGTAAATGTAGTTTCGGCTACATCTTCTGGTTCGCCAAAGTATGATTGCCTTGATATTTCAGCTTCAGTTTTGCAAATAGCTGGATAATGGAGGAGAAAGTGGATGTTTTCGCAGCACTTCTTTCCAAAGAACTTTTGCAGTGTGCCTTCAACTAGATTTTTAGCACTATAGCATGAATGCCTGCAGACACGAGGTCACCCTACTCCTTCCCGTTGCAGTGTGAGCGAATTAAGCTTGCCTCCTCTTGCAGCTCATCGGCTATGCAGTTTTCAGCGATTAGATTCCGAAACCCAAACGAGTCTGCCAATAGAGTAGCTTTTAATATCAAATGAGAATAGGCATTCTTTTACTAACTATGAGCGCACAGTGTGCGAGTTCAACGATGGTATTGCTGCTCTACTGTCGGTGTCATTTACTCGGAGTTTAAGTTTTCAGGGAAGTTTAATTGAAGAAAAAGAGAATTTCAGCACGACCCTGTCTGCTTCCTTTATATACCCAAATTCTCTAGAATGGCATGAAGTGCTATTGAGCGTGTGTTGCTTTTTCGGACGCTTTCTTGCAGAAAAATATAGAATAGAACATCATTGGCTTGATTTTCGGTTTAGATTAAACCAGTGTAAGGCAACTTATGCCTTCTTTGATCTCTCTTCAAAATATTTGGCCTCCTCGAAGCTCTTTGCTAAAGATAACCCCCAGGTATTCATCTCACGAACATGTTACAGCCTCCGAATATGGGGAGAGGGATGTCCGGATTATCTACTTCCTGGCAAATAAAACCATTTCTTCTTTACTTGGATTGACACATAATCTGCTTCTCTTCGCCTTTTATCACTAGGTTAGTTCGTTGAGTATAGTTGGTTTAAAGCAACGTTGTGTATGGTGCTAACCGACAGCAACGGTGTTTAAGTTCTTAAAGTAGGTCATTAACTACCAAAATCTAGAGATGTGGGAAAGGTACCCTACTCTACGGACCTTAACTTTTTGTGATGTCTTTGCACTACCTCACTCCTCTAAAACCGGTCAGTCGCATTCACTTCAAACTTTTCCAATGATTTAATCACCGCCTCTGGTCGCACATTTTTGAAGACTCCATTGATGTCGAGAAAGGTGCAAGATTTCTTGCGAGAAATGGCTCTCTCCAACTATGACAATACATTGTGCAAAGCAGGGTTGACCAACATGCCTTATCAATTTACCCATAAGTATCCTGCAGATCTATGAATCTTTTAAGCTTTTAATCTCGAATATCTAAACCCTATTCAAAACTATCTAACTTATATAACACTTTAATTTAATTAACTGAAATATAAAAATTTATTTTTAACTAAAGCCTTTCTTAATGTTTGGCAACCTTTTCTGCGTTTTTACTAAGGTAAAGCATTGTTCACTTAAAATCTGTACGCACTCTAGGGACCGCTGCTCCGTTATTTTACAAATTCTCTGAGTAAAATCAGTTGATCTGAGTACATAGTTAAAATACAGTTATGTATAGGAATTTTCAATGCCCTTGCTTATCAGTTGGCTTTTAAATGTGAAATGGAGTACGCTAATCGAAAATTAATAATGAACGAATTTATAGGAAATCCGACATGGTCTGGTTCAAAAATTAGAAAAAATTAAAATTGTCCAAAACAACAGTTTGCAGTGTAATTCAACGGTAGAAAAATACTTTGAGCATAGAAAGAGCTAAAAAAATGTGTGTAAAAAGAGGAGCGTGAGATTTAGAATTAGTAAGGAAGATACTAACCTCAATTAAAAAAATCCCGGGCTATCTGACAGTGATCGCGCCAAAAAATTCGGAACAAGTATAAGTACCGCCAGGCGAATACGTTTAAATGCTGGGCTAAATACATACCGTGCAATTAAGTACCCAAACAGATCTGACAAACAGAATATTTTGGCAAAAAGACGTGTACGACTTCTGTACAATCAGATTTTGACGAAGTTCAAAGGCTGTCGAGGGGGGGGGGGGAATTTTCTGTAATGGATGACTCCGAAACTTATGTCAACTTCCTTGGACAAAGGGGGGATTGCAGCAATCAACTTCCTGGACAAAAGTTTTATGTGGCAAACAAGCGTGGGAATGTGGAACCAAAATATAAATATAAAAAATTGATAAATACGCTCAAAAAGTTATGATTTGGCAAGCAATATGCTCCTGTGGCCTTAAAAGTCGTACTTTCGTAACGTCGACCACAATGACATCGGATATTTATATAAAAGCGTGTCTTGAGAAAAGATTACTGTCGTTTATTCGACATAACAGAACTTCTGTAAAATTTTGGCCAGATTTGGCGAGCATACATTATTCTTCCACTGTCATAAAGTGGTATCAAAATAACAAGGTGGAAGTAATACCAAAAAACTTTAATCCGCCTAATTGTCCACAGCTTCGCCCAATAGAAAAATATTGAGCGATAGTAAAAAACAATTTGAGGAGAAGTGGTCGGGTAATAAAAAAATATGACTCAATGTTGCCTTTATGGAATAAACATGCAGCTAAAGTAACAAGAAAAACTGTTCGAAAGTCAATGTCCTCTATTAAGAAACATGCTCGCAACTTCCTACATAACAAAGTTGAATAATTATATCTTGTATTAAAATTAAAAGCTTAATAAATTCTCTTCTTTAGCGCATTAAAATTTTTAGTTTCCGTTGTTTATCTTTTTAGTTATAATAATATTTTTGCGTACAGATTTTAAGTGAACAATGCTTTACATCACAAATAATAGCAGCTAAAGTTTAAATTCTCGAAACTTGGCAACCCACATTTTTATCGTGACATTTATGACGTCATACCTACTGACATACGAGTGAGTGTTGTTTACAGTTATACTCGTATAAAACATTCATCTCGGCCAAATGAAATTAGATCGTTAACATTGCCTTTCCACAATTTTTTTAACTTTCATTAAGGATTAAATACTTTTGGTGATGAAGCTCCAGCAATGACCAATGTTTATCGATGATATAGTGAATGCAATCGAGATCGTAGAACACTAAGATGGATTTCGCGAAGATCATCCAAAATCAGTTTTTGTTTCGGAAACTATTTTTACTGTGCGTATGTTAAAAAATTCGTTAACGGTGCTTCGAAACACGTCTATGAAATCGTGGTAGATGATGAATCGTGGATTTGCGCGTATGTTTTGAAACAATAAAGCCATATTCTGACTAATATTTGTTTTTGTTCTCTAATCCCGAAATATTTGATGCAATTCTCGTATCAATGGTTAATATTCGAATGAACTTCCGTGACTATAATGTCATGCCGAGTTGCTACTTGCGTTTCGCTGGGTCTGCTATTAGCTACTACGTAAATAATTAAGTTTTAAATGAATATAAAATCAGAAAGTAATTTTATGAAATATCTGTGATGCTTGATTTCACAGGTCACTGAATTTATACCAAACTGATGTTTACTTAGTATTATCAACGTGTCTAAAACTAAATATGTATGTACTCGTATATGTGTGTGAAAGGCTTCAGGAAAGTCGCGTAGAATGCATATCATACACCGCACGCTTGAGACACAATCATAAGTATAATTATAGTTGGTAACTGTAAGAAGAGTTGAAATGTTTGATATTATCCTCGCAGTGACACTGAAGGCTGCTAATTAAAATTGACAGTATTACTACAAACGCAGTGATTATGGCTTAAGCGCACAAGTGTGAGTTAAAAGAAATATGGATATATGTAATAGCACATGAAGAGTTTCGGTCTACGCCGCTACGGCGACGTTGTGTCTTTTAATTAAACATATAGTAGATAGCTGTAATAAAATTCTTTAGAGCGTGTCACATGCGATAATCAACAGCTAGCTGGCAAAGTGGCTGGCTACACAGAGTTGACAAACATGTACCTGTGTCTGCGTACATGGTGAGTTGACGCATAGAGGCCATTGCTGAAGCAAACTCTTTTAATAAATAAATGTATGCGTGGGTTTGCCTTTTACGCCCGCTGATCCGCAAGCCTATGGTATATTAATAACACGCCTATTTTAATATGTCAGATCAAATGAAAAGGTAGCGATAGGAAAGTAGTATGCCTTGCACCTAACGAAGCTAAGTTTCAAGTTCAAAGCAACAATTTGTTACAAGCAGACTGATATTTATAAAGCGTTACGAGTTACGCTAATTAATTAGATATTCAAGCGCATGCTGACACAGTGCGTCATGTAAAAGTTGACATAAGGAAAACACATTCAACGAACTCAGGGATGTTGGCAGAGAAAACCAAAAAAACTGATTAGCTGAGTGCGCACATATTTACCAACACATACACACACACGGTTGAACTGCTGCCACCAGATGCTTGCCACTTAATTTAATCAACATTCACATTTGCAATTAAAAAGTTTGGCGCTACTTACAACTTTTTATGACAAAATAAGGCACAATAGACATTCGGCTGAATTAATATTAATAATCGAGCGCTGTAAAAAGTTCGTAAACAAAAAATATGTACGAGTATACTCTTCAAAAAAAGCGGCTAATTAAATTTTGAAGTGCACAAAAAACACAACAAAAAATCATTATTAATTTTATGCATT
This sequence comes from Bactrocera dorsalis, assembly GCF_023373825.1. NCBI lineage: Eukaryota > Metazoa > Arthropoda > Insecta > Diptera > Tephritidae > Bactrocera > Bactrocera dorsalis. Next base: position 44,490,996 of record NC_064304.1, on the reverse strand, counting down.
AAAAATTGTGTCGTTCGATTTGCCCGCGGACTTTTGTCTGGACACAAATTATTACAGTTATTCATTACCCACATGTCTCTTTATTGCCGTCGACATCAATGTTTGCGTTTTAGTGGTGCGGCAGCGGCGGTGGTGCGTTGCGAAAGTCCAAAACCATGTTTAATTGCAATTAATCAAATGTTGCTCATACGCCAGGGAGTACATGTGCTTGTGCGCACGTGGTCGGCTGTTGGCACGCATTCACATTCGTATATATTTATGCACTCCGGTGTAAGTGAAAATTAATGACTGTTTCAAAGCACACAACTGAACTTAGTTATTTATTTACTATATACCAATACAATATATATAAATACATGCATAATTTCAATTTCTGTTTGTATATTGGCTACAATGTGTCTAATTATGCAAAAATACAAATGTAGTCAAATGTGTGATGATTCGGCTACATATCTATTCGGAACTTCTGTGAATACAAAGTTCTGTGTATGTGCGCCTTGTATGTGTGGCTTTTTTGTTAGGGGAGTATAAGGTTTCGCCGCAATTTTATATTTGTTTGACCGCAACAATCTTTACGGCTGGGTTTTGAGTTAACTTTAGAGTTTTTTCGAATATTTTATTTCGTGATTTAGATAGTTAGTTTACATACTTTTAAGAGTATAAGCATACTTTTAGGAGTACATAAATCAACGTGGAAAGTGTGTTCTGAAGCAAAGCTTTATGGAAATCTCTACATGTTGTTATTCTTTCCTTTTGTTCACTATAGATACTTTTGTTTTCCTTACTTACTTGGCAGAAACGACAAAAAAAAAATTCGTTTGATTTTAATTATTTTTTAAGAAGGAAATTGTTTGCAAAAATTCCTATATAGATATTCGAAAGCTTGAAAGTAGTAAAAAGTAGAGCTGCAAGACAGTCGTTGGAAATATCGATAGTTTTACTTTAGTTTCACTAATAATTTATATGGACTATTAATGGCTTGCGTCCTAACTGGAATTAATACTAGTTTTCTCAAAATTTCAAAATTTCATAGTATATATGGTAATACCAAGTGTGTAGTTCGAAAAAGTCTCATCAAGCCACGACTTCGGTAACTCAAATATATTGAAGAAATTAACGCGGAAACACATACGCACCGTTCAACTCATAAGCTTAAACGTAATACCATGTCCAGACCGACACTTTATCACTAGATTTCGGCTAGTGAGTAGTTTACCCCCTAATCTTATAAATTTAACAAGACTTCGCCATACAAAAATGACAGTTCTTAATCTCGTTTACGAGATGGTTTGAATCTAATCTACGCGAAAACTCTCTTTGCGACTCTGATTTAGCACCATCAACTTGTCAGCATTGGAAATCTATTAAATTATCACAGTTGATTTAGATACTACAAAGAGAAAAAAATCTAAACAAACAAGCGAATTAAACGCAATGAATTTGAAGTCACCTCAAAATCGACTTCCCAATAAAACAATGGGTCCAGTATTTCATTATATGGAAAATATTTAAAAGAAGACGGTTCTGAAAATAACTCGCGATATATCAATAACTAAATACGGCAGAGACATGACCACCGAGATGGTATGAGAGACTTCTATTGAAGTTGGAGTGAAAACTACGCATGGTTCCTCACACTTTTTGATGAAATCCTATATCTTGGGGCCCGACCAACCGATTTCGACAAAATATTCGTGGCAGCCTTCTTACATTCTTACTAGGAGATGGTGAACCCGATTCCCCAACTGATGACAGTAGACTAGACGTTCCATTGCCCGACCATGAAGAAGTTCGAATAGCAATTACCCGTCTGAAGAGCAAACACGCGGCGGGTGATGATGGATTGCTGGCTAAGGTTTCAAACACGGCGGCGAAGAATTGATAGGGAGCGTGCATCAGCTTCTTTGTAGAATATGGTTGAACGAAAGCATGCCAGACGATTGGCATTTAAATATGCCTTGTCTAATCCACAGAAAGGGAGACCACACAATCTTCGCCAACTACCGTGGGATAAGACTCCTCAACATCGCATATGAGGTCCTAGCGAGTGTACTGTGTGTAGATCGACACACACTACCTCTTCGTTGATTTTAAAGTCGCCTTCCAAAGTATAAAAAGGAACTGTTTCTATGCTGTTTAAATGCTTAGAAGCTTTGGGTTAGAGAATTGTAGTGCAGACACGATTATCTGCATCTCGATGAGATCTTGCCTGAACACTGTTCATCTGAATTACTGTGCACAAATTCAACTTGATCAATATTTTGGGCTTTCATCTAAAATCAAATTTCAGAATTTGTTGCAAGTTTGATTAAACAAAAGTGAAGTTAATAATGCTTTTCACTAAATACTAATTTTTAATAAAAATACCTTCAACATAATTTATTAGTAGGTCTTACCGAACTTTTATTATTATAGCAATTATATACATATGTTATATGTTTCCCACCAAAATACATTCCTATAACTAAGAAAGCGAAAAATTTAAATGTTAATACCATATATATCAGCAGGCATCAACAGGCCTACAAAATTATGCTAAATTTATCGATGATGTCATGTATATAATATAAACAGAAACTCTTGCCGCATTCATTTGCAATCAATTAACAGTCCGACACTTTATATATCATTAATGCAGACACTTTATTTGCAAATAAATTACCACAAAATAACACCTACACTGCAAGCGCCCCTGCCGAGCCCGCCCGCTGCAACGGCCCAGTGCCTGGTGCGTGTTTTCGACTTCATGTGTAATTTGTATTTACCCTTGAGCGATTTTAACGCCATCAGAAGGCTTAAACCACACACAAAAACACACGCACATACTCCAACATGCCCACAAGTTTAACTGTAAATGCACAGTATTTCTTATTTCTAATGTACTGGGGCTGGTGTGGTGCTGGTGTTGATGTTATCTGCAGCAAATCTCTTCGGAAATCGACACCAATTTTCCAATCAAGAATTTGTTTTGCGTATCTCATTCATTTATTTATTGTCAAAATATATACCCAACGATCTCTGTGTGTGTGTGTGCGTGCCTGTGCTGCTGATTGTGCTAATGTGTAGACGGTTCAACACTTGTAAAACCACAGATAGTGTGCTGCGTTGGTACAAAAAAATAAAACTCAATGAAAACACATTAGCGTCAATGTCATTTCGGCGGTGGTTTGGGCGTAAGGAAGCGAGTTAGCGAAATAAACGATTTCGGCGTTGCGCTTGGATTGTCCGGCTCAACGATTGACCTTTGCAACGATTAATCAGCTTCAGTCACAGTCTCGCCGGACTATTTCGGCCGCGTTTTGCAACATCAACAATGCTCGCCTTTCGTCAACATACATCACACGCTCCGTGTTGACTCGTCCCATACCCATGGACATGGCAATGTTATTGATGCTAAGTCCAGAAAAAATGAAATGATATTTGGGGCTTATTAAGACCCAGTAGGAATGGCGTAACACGTTAAAACTACAATTATCATATTTGCTTGAGTGATTACATGAAAAGAAATGAATCGAATAAATTTTGGGTAAAATTAAACTTTTTCAAAAAAACGCCATCATTGTGTCAATTTCTGATATTTTTTTTACTGTCCATTATTGTACGAACAGTATCTAGAAACCGCGAATTTGGTGTAGGTTTTATCCAATAGAGAAGACCGGAATCTCTACAATGATGAATGAACTATTTTTAGCACTATCGGAGATACTTGAAACAATTTCTTTTTTTTATTCTTTTATGCTGGCAAAAACAGATGTGTCCCTTCAGGAGTTTATCAAAAAAAGTGGTAAATGCAAAGTTGGGATTGGAAATAGAAGTTACGATATCAGCGTAATACAAAATTCACGTTGTTGTAAGTATAAATATGTTTAAATTAAAAACACACCACTCTACTACATACACATACATCCATATCCTAATTGAACACACCATACAACAGAATACCCACATGAACTCACCACAAACATTAGTTAATATAGAGAAGGGGAACCCCTATCTGATTCACCACATTCGATTCCTTCTCGCCACCTCATTCGATTATATTTTCCGGCACGAAAGCGATTGTCTTCAATTGACTCAAAACTGTTTCCCCGAAGCGATCGTTTGAGTTTGCTGAATGGTCAGAAGTCATACGAAGAAATCAGGTGAATACGGTCGTTGTGGCGCGATGTTGGTTAAAAATTTGACGAAAAACTCACGAAGAATCAATGCAGTATGCGATTGTGCATTATTGTGTTGCAAACTACAAGAGTTGTCGGCCCATAATTTCACGCCGGAATTAATTCGGAGTGCACCACACCTCGATAATCGAAGAAAACTGACAACTTAACATTGATTTTTGGATTGCTTTGATGTGGTTTTTTCTGCTAAGGCTGCTCTTTGTCACGATATTCGTCCGAGTTCTTGTCTGTTTCCATGTCGTAAGCATAGATCCAAGATCGGCAATAATAATACGTTTCATGACATCCTCGTAGTCGGAAATCATTGTAAAAAGTCATAAAAATTTAGTAATTTTGAACCAAATCGTGCTTTAACTTTTCTTAGCATCAAATGATATTTCAAAATGGTTTTCACTAATCTTTCCGATAGCGTAAAAATACCAGTAAGATCTCTGACTGTTAATCGTCGATTCTCCAGCACCAATTCCTTTATTTTATTGACATGTCGACCATCACCAGAAATTTGATGCCGCACACAAAATTTAATGGAACTTCTTTGTTGAATAATTTCACTCATAGTAAAAATCTTAGAATGCACTTTATGTTCAGACAGACAAGCGTATACTAAAAACTAATGATTATTTTGATGTGACATGTGGCACAGTAGTATAATGCATGTAAAGAGTCTCCACATTACACCAATAACCTCTTTTTTATTCTATGAAATCCATTCGCACGGCCCATTCCTTAAGACCAGAAACCTTCGAAACAGCTCTTCCTACACCAACCGTAAGAACACTTATTTTTCCTCCATGTGGGCACTTGCATAACCGCTTAGCTTAGCAACGACAAATGAAAGTTTTGCGATATACAAAACCTGCATGAATTTGCTCAATTTAAATGCTTCTTGTGCTTCTTTGACCTTGAAATACAGCCAGAGCAAATCGCATCTGAGCAAGTTTTTCCACTTAAGTTTACTCTTGCTGAAATCGTAAGTTGAGAAAGCTCCAACCACTTTCTACGAAAATCTACATAATATCTTCTCTACTGTACAGGAACGCATTTGCATCCCGACCGTCACTTTCAGAGTAAAGTTTCGTTGCAATACCACAAAGTGTTGCTAATTAGTCGTAATCGTCTTATAGCTTATGTGAAGAAATTCGTTATGGGTTAAGCAAAAGTCTTGCTCTGAAAATTTTCGATTTCAGAGAAATTAATATTACATGGAAGCTGTGCGGATTATTACAATTTTTACAAAGCGGTGAATACACCTTATCATCTGATTCAGGATTTCACATTTTCAGAACTTACATACAAAACAAAAATTAATTTCACTAAGTTGCACATTTGTGTGAAAGTTATATGCTATAGTATTTCGAATTGAAGAATTCTTGCGGAGATGGTACCAATGCCTCGGGTAATGAATCATTTCAAGCTTCGTCAATATATGTTGTAAAATAAAAAGTTTTCCGACGGCCAACTGATCAGCTTCTTCGAAAAAAGGAGAAGTCCAAAATCTCACATCGTTTTCTCAAAAACTGAGAGATTAATTCACAAATACAGAGGCATACGGGTAAGGCAAAATCGACTCAGCTCGTCAGGCTGATCATTTAATAAATATATATATATATATATATATATATATTAAAGGGTCTCCGACGTTTCCTTCTGTGGATCAAAAACTTCGTTGCAACCTTAATTTATCTTGGTGAGGGTATAAAATCAGAGTTTTAAATCTTAGCCTACGAAACTCCACAAAATTAACATGGAATTTAAGTACGAGTATATGTAGATCATCCAATCTCTAGTCATCACTTTCTGAACGTAATTTGTAAAAAATCATGTTTTGGTATCAAAATAACTGCTACTATTTACAGTAGTACAATATTTTACCTAAGCAACCTTATTCGACTTATACTATATTTCAGAAGCATGCCGGTTAGAAGGTATTGGGTATATTAAGTAATTGGTTATATAAATGTGGTTAAAGGATTTCTTAAGGCATTTTTTCAAAACATTTTCCTAGCGACATCTTCAAACAACCACTATGCACTGCAGACAGTCTTTGTCGTCGTTCCAACCAATTCACACAGAATTGCATCAAGTAATTTGTTTTTGGGCCTTACAGTGCACACACGCATACATGCGCACCAAGGCACATACGATTACATGCTCATTTTTGGCTCCTCCAGCGAGGGCTGAAGTCTGGTATTAAGTTTCGTGCCGTGGATGGCGAATGCTTCAACGCCTTCGCTGCGGTCCACTGAAGGATTAATGATCATCAATTCGACCGCAAAATAAATCCAAAGGCAAACAAGCGATTGCGGGCTGCTACCGAATCGATGGGCAATGAAAATAACAATTTTTATAGCCAGACCGAGTATTTGGTTAGATGGATTGACGAGGCAAACACGAACCGCCATGAAAATATACCCAATAAGCTCGCATGAGCATGTGCGTGTATTTGGTGTCTGCATATTTGCGCACACAACATTTATTTGACCAATTGACCGTTTCTTTTTTGCGGTATCGCCGGTTTGTTTGCCATCCACTATAATCGCTTACTCGTTATCATATCCTATTCGATTTTCACTTCTGACATTCGCACAAGTTCGCTTAACCCCCCCATGCGTGGGGTGGGGAGAAGCATTTTAGGCAAATAAAATAGGAAGTAAGGGCAAAAGGCAGGAAATGCCGAAATGAAATACTGAAAACAGACATTTGATGCCCGAGCTGATTTGCTAGTGGATTGCGGTGCATATGTATGCGTATATACATATGTAGCTGATACTCACATGTCTAGTACGGGATTCGGTCTGCCTAAATACTTATATTGTCTATCACTGGATATACACACCGCTACTTAAGATAACGATAAACATGTGTGCGTGTATGTGGATATAACATTTATTTGGTGAAAAAGGATTCACTTCAGTTTCCTACACGAAGAAGGCGCGCAAGAGTCGGAGAATTGAGAGAATCTAGCTCAAATGTCATGCAAACAAACACAAAATGACTAAAACAAACGAAGCTATTGACTGTTGTACGCTCACACTCAAACAAACACATAATCAAACAATTTGAGAGCCAGTCACTTTGACAAGCGCTCGACTGCTGTAAACCTTAGACAAGCAGTTCAATTCAAAGACAGGCATTAAACGTTCGACGGACACTCAAAGTAAATCCGTGATCATTGCGGATATAATCTGCTCAGGCAATTGAGAGGTTTCACCAAAGCGATTGGATGAAGGGAAAATATAAAATTTTTATGGTGCGAAGCATTGTTGGCAGATTGTAGTTTTCAGTTAGTTGTTTCTATTCGAGATGTTGAAACTGAAATTACAGAGGATTGCTTTATATGTTAGTGTATTTGTTTTAGTGTAAGATAGCGAACATGAATCAAAGTATTGTGCTAGTATATGCTTTTATTAAAAATAGCATCATACCTAGTTTTATGAGCAACACTTAAATATTTTATTTGCTAAATACACTCATTAAAAATAAAAATGAATAGGTAAATCCGTTTTTTTGAGAAGAGCTATTTTTATTATTATTAAAAAGGGCTTTTGGATGATCGAATCAGCGCTGATAGTTGAGGTATTTTGTCAACTGAGTATGCAGAGATGACAACCAGTCTCCGTCCCTTTATAACCCTGTCAGGCCTCAGAGTATGTTATCCAATCGTTTTCATTAAGTTGGTGTAGTAAGCGAAGGTTGAGATGATTCCCTCTTTGTGCATGTCGGCTCTTAAGAGCCTGCGTCAACTCACGTTCATAAAAGAGACAACCTCGAAACCATATAAGGCGATAAATCTATCCCGAAGGTTTATACCGGACCTGTGGGATCCCTTACTAACGTAAACAACAACGAAAACAAACATTTAAAATACGATGAGGGAGAGGGAATATCAGAATCGACCTCAATGAGATGCTATTACCCAGAGCAACGAAACCGTTCGTCCCCCTACTAGTTAGTGGCATTCAGTATGAATCTGCCAATAGAAACCACAGGTAGGCAGGGCGGAAGGGGGAGGCGGATTCGGCATCTCATTATAGGAACCTCTGCTTCAAACATGGAGTTAAGCACTGTGAAAAATGCAAGAAAGCTGAAGTTAGACCTTTGGCTGGCAGCCAAATTTCTTGATTTTGCTGTCAAGCAGGCTGAGCATAAATTTGAGCAGCATGTTAGCACACTAGTTGGCGATTCGATATCTATAAGACTTGCACAAATTGATTATGTGTTTCGACGAACGGTAGGTATCCCTATATATAGCGATAGCCAGGGTGGCGGTGGCCAATGCGGATCTTTCGCTGCATCCTCTGGCTTGTGTCTAGCTTAGATACAGCCGAATCGTGGAGATTTTGTGCTATTGAAATCCTTTTCCATCTATCAATGACTGGAGGGTGATTAATCTAGCTATACCAATTACGAGCGGTGACGACAGCTAGGCTGGAGGACATTGCCGCAGAGCTCGGGTTTGTCTCAACCTGTATGTCACATGGCGCCAAAATCGAAATAATACAAAAACCTAAAAGCAATCCAATCCAATCAACAATGTATATGTGTACATATATATATATATGATCAGGATAAAGACATGAGTTAAAATCCGGTTTGTCTGTCAGTCCGTATGTTCGTCCGTGCAAGTTGAAAAGTGACAGGCGAAGTTCATAGACGGGCGTAATCGGAATACTAAAATAACATATAGAACTGTAATTTGGCGCAGGGGCTCGTAGTACCCAGGAGCACCTATAGGAAAATTTTTTTGTAGAAAATAGGCGTGGTTATGACCTCTAATATGTTTAGTGTACATATTTCATAAGCCACTTGAGCTACAATAACCTCATTCACTCACGACAAATCCTTTTCACACCTCTATGGATGCAAAAATGTTTTTTTAAATTTAGTTTTCTCTCAATGTTTGTTATTTTATTTTCAATGGGATTCATTCTATTGTGAATTTCTTTTTATACACTGAACAGGGTATATTAAGTTTGCCACGAAGTTTGTAACACCCAGAAGGAAGAGTCGGAGACCCTATAAAGTATATATATAAATGATCAGTATGTCGAGCTGAGTCGATTTAGTCATGTCCGTCTGTCTGTCCGTCCGTCCGTCTGTCTGTATATATACGAACTAGTCCCTCAGTTTTTAAGATATCGTTTTGAAATTTTGCAAACGTCATTTTCTCTTCAAAAAGCTGCTCATTTGTCGGAACGGTGGATGTCGGACCACCACAACATATAGCTGCCATACAAACTGAATGATCGGAATCAAGTTCTTGTATGGGAAACTTTTACATTTGACAAGATAATTGGTATAGATTATTTCCTAAAGCAACAATGTAATCTCCGAAGAAATTGTTCAGGTCGGTAAACTATAGCATATAGCTGCCATACAAACCGAACGATCGAAATCAAGGGCTTGTATGGAAAATTTTCACATTTGACGTGGTATCTTCACGAAATTTGTCATGGATTACTGCTTGAGGTAAAAACATAATCTCCAAAAAATTATTCAGAACGGACTACTATATCATATAGCTTCCGTACAAACTGAATACATAGTTAATAACAGAAATGCACCTGTGAAGGGTATTTAGCTTCGGTGCAACTGAAGTTAACGTTTTTTCTTGTTTAACCTGCTTTAAAATGAGATTGCTTTTGCTTCATTAATGCAGAAAGCAAGTATCTTGATTACTATTTTTAAAATTTGGTTCTTGTAATTTTATTCCTCCCTTAAAACTTTTTGTAATTACTTTAATTTACCAAATTTCCATTTCAGTCGAAGTGAAGAGCGAAAACCGCAGCAATCTCTTTGCGGTAAGAAAGTATTTTGATATTATGATACAGCTCAATTAAAAGAAAACACCAGCAAATAAATATTCGCCTAAATGCGTACAACAATTTCTTAATTGTATCGATGGACTTAAATGACTTTCTCACTTTTGTTGTTGTCTTAAAATTTTCCACACCCACAAATAAATATGACACAAACAAGTAAATATTTGCAAAACCAAAGCCACACTGTCCTTGCTCGGTAATTGCAATTATTAACTCCACTCTAAATAACCAGAAACATATGTTTAGGCGCTTGAACGAAAATTACAAATACCAGAGAGTAAATATCAACAATTCGACAACCATTTGGCAGCTGCTGCTGCATTATGTAGGCCAAAGTCGAACAAGCATTACAAGCAACAATTTCTGTTAAACACAAAAATAAGCTTTAATGTAGGTGAATACCGAACACACACAGCTGAAACGGCAAGCTCGAACAACAATGCATTCGCTTTGATATCGAGAGAATTTTAGTGTTAAATTGTTAGTTATCACACACACAAAAGCGCACACAAATACAGAAGAGCGGGCGATAGATTAAAAAATATTTATGTTGATCGCCAACAACACCAACACTTAGTTGCTACAAATTTGCCTTCAATCGCACAATCGCATGTTGCCACATGTTGTTGTTGGGCCAATTATTTGCCTAGCATATAATCAGTATACTTATTACACGCTTGTTGTTGTTGTTGTTGTTGTTGTGCTCCTAAATCTTTCATTATATTGTAGCTTTGGCCCTTGTGCCGCTCAGTCGCCATTATCATGTTATTACAGTGTGGATTACAAAAGCTTAACATTCCGAATTGTTGTGCCACACATTGATTACATTGAACTGCTATTTACGAGGCGCGTTTCGCTACGAAACAGCTGAGAGAACCGGTGAATGACGACAGTTTGTGTTGTGATTATAACAAAATTTAAACAAATTTTTTTGATGCAAGGATGGATGTGAGCTCAGCAGGTTCGAATATAGCTGGGAGGTTTGTAAAACTTTTTTGTGTAAATTTCCAAGTGCCTTTTTAAACGACAGCACTTACGGGCTGGATATTCATTTCCAAGTCGCCTTCGTTGGTTAAACTTCCTGATTTGTTTTCGATTTTAATCGTTTTATGTAAAACTTTTGCATGCGTTTGAACCAACTTTAACTGAGATATCTTTAACATATGCATCTTAAACGCATCAACCACCTCTTCATCTGCCGAAAAACCCTGACCTTTTAGTTGTTTTTGCAGTGCCAAGTCAATACGAGGTTTGACAATTAAGTAATGAGACTGATTTTATTGCCGCTCTTGTGGTAAACCTGTGACCTTGAAATACCCTTTCTCTTTTTCCGGCATCCCTTGATTGATATATGTACCATAGCCCTAGCTTGTTTAGATCGCCTGCTGCGTCTAGTTGAGTAGACGTGTGTTTGTAGTGCTCGTCACGAAAATGGAAAAACGAAATCAAGAGCAAAGCGTCGCGATAAAATTTTGCGCCAGATTGGGCGAAACAGCTTCGGAAACGTACACTGGTCGGCATATATATTTTGATATGGCGATGCCTCAGTTTCGGTTTAAAATTTTATTTATTTTAAAGAGAAAAGTATTTATGGATTGTACATAGTTCATTTAGTTACAATATATTAAATTATAAATATAACAATTTTTCATGTTTAACATTGATTTAGATTTTTTATTTAATTAAAACTAAAAACAAAGTACTTTCATGGGTGGCATAAGTATTTTGACAAAATTTTTTTTTTATCTTAATTCACTATTTTGTTTTATAAATCTATTTTAAACTGGTAATTAATAAAAAATATAACCTCCTTTGGTGTCTATGACCTTTTGGAGGCGATTCGGGACGGAATCGACCAAGGTTTGGAGGTATTTCAAAGGAATCTCTTTCCAATTCATTGTGACCTCAGTGATGGTTTCTGGTTTTGTCCTGGTCAGATCAGTGCTTCTATTTCGCTTTATTAGCGACCACACATTTTCAATAATGTTTAAGTCAGGACTTTGTGGTGGCCAATCGAGGGTTTCCACCCCAACATCTCTTAAAAACCTAGTAATTAATCTCGCCTTATGGCATGGAGCATTGTCCTGTTGGAGAATAAATTCTTTTCCTATTAATCTGTCGCCGGAAGGAAGTGCATAATTGTTTAAGGTTTCTAAATATCGGTTCTGGTTCATGGATCCGTCTATGGGAACCAAGTCTCCCACACCATTGTATGAAACTGCGCCCCAGAACATTACGCTCCCACCCCCATGGCTTACTCTTTGACACACAGGAGCAATTTTTTTACGATAATTCTTGTTAATTCTTACAAAAACTTTCTTTTGAGATGCGTGGAATTCAAAACTACTCTCATCCGTCCACAGGATTTCACGCCAAAATGAAGGGAACTTGGTGATGTACCTTTTCGCGAACTCCAAACGCTTTAGTCTATTTTTTGGGGTGATAAAAGGTATTGGCTTTGCAATATATGTTTTCATATCTGCTTCAATCAAACGCCTGCGTATTGTTCTCTCACTTATGGAAGTGGATGCAGTGTCATTCCATTCCAAGGACACAGCCTTTGGTGTTTTAGAGGGTCCTTCTTAAAAGCACGGACGATAAGACGGTCGGCATCAGCTCCTGTCTTTCGATTTCTGCCTTTACGGCGAACATTGATGACATCGTTACATTTTTTATATTTATTGATTTGATAGTAAATGGTCTGACGAGACAAATTATATTCCCTAGCGATGTTTATTACGGAAATAACCAAGTTGTATTTGATCACAATTTCTGATCTTATTTTAGTGCTCAGCTCAGATGTTTTAACCATTTTAAATATTAAATGATCAACCTTATGCAATGTTAATGAAAACTTGTAATAATATTCTTGAACCACACTTTCAGCTTGCCTAGAAACAACTAAATCACGCAATGACAAAATATATATGCCGCTGCAAAAATCGTTGCTTGCCGGCATTCTTATCAGCAGAACGAAAAAACAGAAGACAATTGACGAAATATTTCGCATATTTACAGTTATTAATTTGCTCTTCTCTATCATCATCATTTTCGGTTCCAATAATGCACCGGTACTTAGTTCAAGAGTCTAAAGTTCAAATGAATGCTATGACAAAATATATATGCCGACCAGTGTACGCTAAAATTGTAAAAGTGTATGAGGATAGTGCTCTTAGTCGTGGAAACCAAACGCCAAAGCTCACAACGGTTGTCTCCGCGCGCCCCCCGCTAAAAAAGCTCGCATGAGCAAGTCGAAGGTGAAAACGATGATTATTGCTTTTTTTGATAGCCGTTGAATTGTCCACAAAGAATTCGTTCCATCGGGGAAAAATGTGAATCAGGTCTACTATTGCCAAGTACTCGAAAGATTGTGAAAACGAGTCAACAGGCATCGCTCGTAACTGGATCCTTCATCACGACAACGCGTCGTGCCACACCGCTGTCAGCGTGTCCCAGTATTTGGCCTCTAAAGGGATCGCCGTGTTGCAACAGGTGCCTTATTTTGTTTCCTAAAACAAAATCGGTGGTCAAAGAAACCCTTTTGAGTCGATTACGGACATCCAGGCGGCCGTGACGAGGGTCCTCGCGGACATCCCAGTCGAAGCATTCCAGAAATGTTACGAAGCATGGAAAACGCACTGGAATCGATGTATAGCTGCCCAAGGGGACTACTTTGAAGGTGATGGCAGAGTTGTAGAATAATTGTCAAATATACGATTTTTATGGAATCAGTCTCATTACTTAATTGTCATACCTCGTACTTTACGAGAATTAAATTACTCTTCTAATCGATGTTTATGTACTCAAAAATGCAGTTGTTTTTGTCCTGGTGAAGAGGGATCCGTCTTCGGCGGTTAGTTTTCCTGATTTCTTGAAAGACAAATGGAAACAACACATCCAGCTTTTCCAAAAACGCAGGCAACACTTGCTTGGAAGTGCTTTGCGCGCGAACAACTTTCGCTGCATCTGGTTAAATCCAGGACTCATCACCTGCCACGATGTCATTAACGTGTTTCGAAGTACCTTTCATGAAATTCGTCTTGGAATCACCTCGATTGAATTTACCATATCATTGATAACACTTTATTTTTGTAAACTTTTCGATAAATTTGTGAATTGCCCTCTTTTCACACTAGAGCTATAAAATCCCAAAACATAAAAAGGAAGCTACATAATGAAGGAGTTGCTGCCGATAGGATTATTTTAAAAATATCGACAAAACCAAATCAATGAAAACTAATACTAAAAGCACCGATCAGTTTTTACAAAAAAACTAAAGATTTGATCATTTCAAAAACTAGGCGCTAAAATAGCAGAAACGATGTGAGTATCCTTCAAACAAGAATCAGGCTATTTTACAAGGTCTGTCGCAAAAGAAACAGAACTTTTTAAATATAGCTGTTTCTGGAGGCGCCACCTATTGGTGGGTATATGAAATAAAAAGTTTGATCTCTTGTCGACATTTCGTAAAAATTTTAAGACAATTGGATAACTACAATCGAGGTTATCGATCAAAAAGTGACAGCTTTTGGTCATCGGTCGTTAAATTCATATATGTAAATGCATATAAAGACAATGCTGATTTGTTTTTACGATTCCGAGGATATTGTACACCAAGAGTTCGTCCCACCTGGCCAAACGATTAATGCTGTGTTTTACCTTGGTGTTATGAAGCGTCTTTTGTCACACTTGTTGCACGATGATGCGCCGTGTCATCGGTCGACGATTGTCACTGATTTTTTGACAAAAAACTCTATATTGACCATTAATCACTCACCCTACTCACCTGATCTGGCACCCTGTGATTTTTACCTATTTGGAAAGCTTCATTTGCCCAGGAAAGGATACTGGTTTCAGGACATTTCAGCTATCCAAAAGCCGACAACCGATATTCTCAAGAGCATTCCGAAAAATGACCTTAAACACTCATCTAAAATGCTAATTGACTGGGCTAAACGCTGTATCGAAGCACAAGGAAACTACTTTGAATAAAAAATATAACTTTTGAAAAGTATTAATTTTTTGTGGTTTTTTTTAAACAGTCCTGTTTCTTTTGCGTCAGGCCTTGTAATCCAACATTAGCTCTGTATTGCGTTACGGATGTGAAATCTGACTTGGTACTGAAAATACGATTTATAACCAACTTTATTGAAATACGAAATCGAACAGCTTGACCACACACTGCGAAAGTATGCTACAGAAGTTTGCGAAAAGCACCGGATTAGAATTCAAAAGAAAGTCGTAAAAAAGATCGATCTTATACTATGATGGAGGATAGAGTCATGTGCAGAAGTTCACACAAGTGAGGAACGTTCTCTGATCGCCATTCACTTGGGAGTGGCCAGAAACAATTCTTCTACATAAGGCTCAAGCAGCTCACGACTTCCGGTTTTAGACCAATTATAATCTGGGTAGCCTAAGAACATCCGTTCGGTGCATACTCTTGTAGAAACCCAAGGAGGTGACCTAATAACCGATGCGCACATCATAATAAAATTATGGAGGGAACACTATATACACTACAGCCTGATGAATGGCAGTGAATGCATAACGTCAGGAGAAGGAGAACCTGATTTCCCAATCGATGACGATGGAACCGACGCTCCATTTCTCGACCATGAAGAAGTTCGAATATCACCCGTCTGAGGAACAACGAAGCGGCGGGGCCGATGGATTGCCGACCGAGATATTCAAATACGGCGGCGAAGAACTGATAAGAGCATGCATCAGCTTCTTTGCAAAATATGGTCGGACGAAAGCATGCCCAACAATTCGAATTTAAGTGTGCTCTGCACAATTTAAAAAAAGGGAAACCCCACTATCTGCGTCAACTACCGTTGGATAACCCTCCTCAACATCGCGTATAAGGTTCTATAGAGCGTATTGTGTGAAAGATTAAAGCCCACCGTCAACAAACTGATTGGCCCTTATAAGTGTGGCTTTAGGCCTGGCAAACCAACAACCGACCAGATACTAACCATGCTCCAAATCTTGGAAAAGACCCGAGAAAAGAGAATCGACACTTACCACCTCTTGGTCGCTTTCAAAGTTGCCTTTGACACCCCGAAGAAGAGCTGTCTTTATACCGCGATGTCTGACTTTGGTATCACCGCAAAACTAATACGGCTGTGTAAACTGACGTTGAGCAACACCAAAAGCTCCGTCAGAATCGGGAAAGACCTCTCCGACCCGTTCGGTACAAAACGAGGTTTTAGACAAGGCGACTCCCTTTCTTGCGACTTCTTCAATCTGCTGCTGGAGAAAATTATTCGAGCTGCAGAACTTAATCGAGCAGGTACAATCTTTTATAAGAGTGTACAGCTGCTGGCGTATGCCGATGATAGTGATATCATCGGCCACAACACCCGCGCTATCCAGCTCTGAAAGTATTCGACGAAGTACCCACCGGGGTAGCAGAGGAAGAGGAAGACCTTCACTCCGTTGGAAGGACCAGGTGGAGAAGGACCTGCTTTGGCTTGGAATCTCCAACTGGCGCCACGTAGCTATAGTCGCGTAAGCGTTTTTCACGCCAGTAAAGAGGAAGAAGACTAAGTGGGAGAGATCGTTACAAAAGAAATCGACGAATGTGAAAAATATATACATATAGTACAGTGATGATGGTATCGCTTGACACCATTTTATTCAAAGTGTCCCAAAATTAAAGCAAGATTTAAATTTGCCGCCTTTTATGTAGTAAAATGTTGACAGCCCTAACAAATCGACAGCTGGCAGTTTAAGCTTTATAAAAATGGAGCGTTACATGATAGAATAACGTACAATATTATATAAATAATGAATAGCGCCTGATTTTTTCGAGCAACATTATCCTACGCCATGAATTACATTGCCATCTTGAACAGAATGTTAATCGCCAAAATTGCCGCTTTTAGGGTTTTGAGAACCAAGATGTGATTGTCGAAAATCAAATGCATTCCCAACATGGAAACAAGACGAAGCTTTGCTGCCTATTTTCAGTTAATTACTGCTAGTTGAATACGTTAATACCTACATATATGGATATTTGTGTAAGTATATTTATCCTACCAGTGTAAACTTTTTATGGAAAATTATGTAACTTTTCTGAAACTTGATATTATCGTTCCGAACTCTTAAGAGATTTTTCTGCTAGTTAATTTCTCTTCATATATGTAAATTATTATTAAATCCTGTACTGATGTTCAAGAGCTCTTAAAAATGTGTTTTTTCTATCATGTTATCAAAGTTATCAAAGATATTGATTATCAGAGAGTTAAATTGCTTTGCCAGCTAATTGTTGTGTCGTTAACTTATTTTGCATTTGTCAACTAAAATTATCTGTGAGAATATAAAGATCCATAGCTGGCACTACTGAGATCCGGTATATTGATCGTTTTTGTGCTGCAGTCTAGTGCGCCTCAAACCACACAAAGCTGATCAGTATTTAACTGCTTAACATTAAGGTTTGTCGTTGAGACTGAATTTACTCATTAATCAAGTATTCAATAGAAATTTTCCGAGCACTTTAGTCGATTAGAGTTAATAAAACGAAAAACATCATCGGAACTTTACTACATATGTATATGTACATATATCTTCACATAAGAGCAGAAGCTCTGCATAAACTTGGGCGAGAAATCCAGGATTATGTTTATTTCCGAAATTATACACACATTTGGACAAGTTGCAGTATGGACCATTATATGACACAAATGCGCGTCAGCGAATATGGTTATCAAATTGCGTGGATATAATCAGTTTTAAATGAACTTTTATTATTGTTGCGAAATAAATTAAATGGAAATTATAAAAGCAACTGTATATTATCACCATAGATATTTATTGCGCAGCCTATATATTCGTAAATAAATACTCTGGTTAAATAACCTCGTAAATTCTCACTGTTATTAGCATAAATTATGGACGCCCGCATATAAAAACACGTACGCGATAGCGACGTATGATCATAAATAAATTTCGTACGTAAAAACACTTATTGAATGTAATAGCTTTACGCATGCACACATGCATATACATATTGCCACACACACTCAGTGCTACGTGGCTTGACAGACTCATCACTCATCTTTCGGTTTTTGCATGAATAACGGCAATGAAGCCCAACGCCGTTATTTTAACGTAAGCGCACATACACATCTATATACATATTTTCACATGCCTACGTCTGCTACTGGCGCGCATATAATATGCGTGTTCACGCGCGGCTGCACATGCGTATGTATGTGTGTAGGCGTGTGAATGCCCTTGTCGTCGGTTGACAACGACAATATCATTATTAATTATTCAATAAATTAATTAGCTATTGCATTGTAATTTAGCGAAAATTAATTTAAATGCGGCATAACAATGTGGTGTACCATACGCACACACGTAAACAGGTAAGATCCTTAATTTACAAGTACATCCATACATATACATTAGTCAAAAAAAGTTCAGCAGAAACAGTCAGCTATGACTTTGTAATGTTCATTTTTCCTATTCAAATTTATAAAATTATTAATTTCTTTATTTAGAATCTTAAACGTAATATTCAAAAGCTTAACTTAATCCTTTTTTGTTTAAAAATCATGTGGCAACATCGATGTTATCGATTAAACTTTCAAAATAGAGCTTTCTCTGGTGCAGAAAAAGTTTGCGTACATATTTTTAAAAGGGAATTCCCACATTACAAATTCAAACGAAACGGTGAAAAAAGTATTTATTTAAGCGTAATTAATGGTCTTACGATAATTTTGATAAAAACTCGACACATTGATTAAATGGCTGGTAAGAGGAAAACAACTATGTAGTTCTGGTGAAAGGGAAAGGGAAGAGACTGTTGGTAGAACTGTTCTATTCAAAGAGTGATTTGAATTATACTCGTAAATCAGGAGGTTCCACATTTGCTAAGCATCGTCCTGGGCGTCCTTCTAGTCTTAGTTACCGAGAAGAGCGGTACATTATTAAAGAAGTACAGAAAAATCCTCAACTTAAGGCTTCCCAAATAGCGAAAGATGTCCAAGAAAGGCTCAATAAATCTATTTGCAGCGATACTTTACGTAAAATTCTCAAAACAAGTGGATATCACAGTCGAATTGCACGAAAGAAGCCTTACATATAGCTTTTAAATAGACAAAAGCGAATCGCCTTTTGCCAATGAACACATTAATAAGCCATCTGAGTTTTGGGAAGACGTCATATTTTGTGATGAAAGCAAATTTTGCATATTTGGTGTAAAAGGACGTAAATTGGTGTGGAAAAAGCAAGGTACAGGCTTAAATAAAGAAAACTTAGTGCCTACAGTGAAGCACGGCGGCGGTGGTGTTATGGTGTGGTGGTGTAGGTAACCTAGAATTTATTGATACTGTTATGGATAAGAGGTTGTACCTTGATACTTTTAAAGCAAATTTAAAGCGAAGTGCACAAAATCTTGACCACGAAAATGTGTTTCACTTTCAACATGATAATGATCCGAAACACACAGCAGACATAATCAAGCTATGGCTAAGGATCCCCCTCAAGTTATTAAGGGGTCCCGGTGGTCTAGAATTTTCAAAAAATCGTTTTTTTCTTTTGATAGTTCGAAAGTATAGTCTTTTAAGAATATACTGTAAAATTTTTGGAAGGATATTCACATTATTTTAGCTTCTACAGCCGTTTTAGCAGGTAGCGCGCGGTCAAGGGGCTCGATGAATGGATACTTTAAACTAATTTATCTCAAAACTACTTTTCTCGGCGTGCCGTCCGAATCGCTTGAAATTTTAATATGGTGTTTATAAGATCAATATCTATCGCTGGGACTACGATCAAATTTTAATTTTAAGAACTTCGATTTTTTTCGATCTAAAACTGGTCCAAATATAGCTGTTTTCAGAATCTGAACTTCAAAATCGCGAAATTTTTTTAACTTTCAATATTTTTTTTTTTTCGTTGTAGTCCCTGCGATAGCTGCACTCTACTGATTAATAATTTATTTGGTTTTTATGTTTCAGATGTTCAGAATTTTTTAAGATAGCTTTTTTAGACTCCATTTTTAATATTGTTAAATTTTTTTTTTATTTAAAAAAAAATTGTACTTTTCATAAGTGTATAAATAAATTGTAAAAATTTTAAATTGATTGCTCTTTTTTTAAACTTCAAAAAAAAAAAATCCATAAAACACCCTTAATTTGAGCGTTCCAGACCACCGGGACCCCTTAACTATTAGTTTACTTTTCGGGCTTTAAAATAAAATGTGAACTCTCATAAACTACTTATAATATATTATTAATAGACTGTTCAGACCGAAACTGAAGTTTCTCAAATCAAGCTATATCTAAACAATATAGTTATTTGTGGATTCATATAGCTATTGTTGCTATCGCTTATATCAACCTTTGATGATTTCATACCCTTACAATATGCTAAAAAGCATAATACTTGTAGTTTTATTCAACTAAACATAATCGAGACAGATATGGAATTACATAAAAAAGGGTGATCCATTTCGAGGTTCTCCACACACATAAACTTCGAATTTAATGGGGAATATTTATTAATATTCAAAAGAACATTCAATTTAAGATCACAACGTAAAATCCGACAAGTCAATCCGACGGCGCCGCATCGACTCTCTACAGCCTTCGATTACACTCTCAGCTACGGCTGCTATATTTTCTTCATTTTATGCTAAACGTGGTCTAGTCGGTATAATGTTATCCAATAATGAATGATGCGTCTCAAGATGGGTGATGGTATGGCGAATAGTACGCTCAGTGGGCCGATTATGTTGACCATAAGTTGAACAACGCGCGAGAAAAACATTATTTACAGATCATGAGTTTTCGTAATAAATTTGAAGCTCTGCAAGAAATATAAGACTGTTATTTGACACGTCAATAAAAGAGGGAATTTGTGTTTGAGAATCGACGATAAACAGCCTTACAGATCTTACTGACATCGTTGGAATATTGGAAGGATCAGTGTAAATCATTTCGGAAGATTAAGTAGTGACAGCGCGATTGCTTTCGAAATCACTCAATTTTTACGAAAAACAGCGTTGCGTTAACGCCTGTGAAACAATGCTTTCCGACTCTCATGACATGTCTTATTACTGAAGATGAGTCTTGAATCCATACTTACGAGTCGTGAATCGCTATGCTCGTTGAAGGCTGTTCTGGAAATTGGCTTTAACAACTGTTTCGAAGATTGGAAAAAAACGTTTGCATAAGTTTATAGGCGTCATGGGGGATTACTTGTAGGGGGACGACAGAGATTTTGAAGAAATAATTAAGAATTTGAAAATTAAGAGCAAAGTTTTCCTACTTTTTGCTCATATCAGCTACCAGAATGAAACTTAGAGAGCATTCTTCTCTGCTAGTAATATTTTGTTTATGTTAAAAATGCCTGATTTGAATATGATTTTAATAACATCTTCGTTGACTGGAAGTAAGTTATAGTTAAACAACTTATTTAGTCTATGACTTTCCAGTTAAGTTAATAAATTTTAAATTTGACTGTAATCCATTTACGATGTCGAATGTTGAATATTGACGCAATATTTTTAAAATAAAGTTTTGCCAATACTTGGACGTATTTCCACTGCTTTGATCCTGGACCCTTACAACTGTGTGAAAAGTTACACCCGAGCTAAGCCGTTCCTTACTTGTTTGATATAAAGTTTTACCAACGCATCTATAAATTGCGAGATGAATTGTGTTTGTATATTTACATTATTTATCATATTAAGCTTTTCTATGTACCAAAGCATTATTATTATTCTAATTTGGTTGAATCAAATTGCCTGAGGTATTGTTGCACTGCCGCTGAATATGACAATTCGTTCCCTATGATAGTTTCGTTGTAATATTACATATAGTATATCAAACCTCCTTAAGGCATGAACTCCATCTTAAAATATTCATGACTGGAAAACTGGTCTTCAACACTATGAAAGTTTGGTTTAAAAATCAATAATTTAATGAGTTATACGTTTACAGGTACGTATATAAGTAATGAAAGCATGAATTCAGCTGAAATGAGAAAATTTGGTAGCGACAGCAAATGGATTTCTCGACTTGTTTCATTATACTACGTTACAAAGAAATGCGTTGTGCACTTTATATCATCATTTCATTAGTGATGATGATAGGCAGTTTTTACTGTGCAACTTTTGACTTTATTGCAATTGTTCTGTTCGTAAGCCGAATATAAAGGCAATGCGAGCATATAACGCAAACAATGCGTGGACACAATTGCATATGGACATGTGTAAGTGCAGTGCATGAATGAATACATTAATGCTGTCATTTATATGAACATTAATAGGCATTCAATGGCGGTGACCTTTCCGAAAATTTCATTCTCAATTAATATCTGTAATTTTCATGGCAGCCTAAGCCTCTTATGCAGGTCTGTATGTATTGTGATTATTGTGAGAATTTATATGCGTATATGGATATAACAAATTTCATGCACATTATATTTACACTTAAATGCGTTGCATATAACGGCAGTCACAAATAAATTTCACTAAATATACTCTAATTAAACTTCCAGAGATTTCAATTGATCGCTTCGTTGCTGTTTGCCGTTTCGCCAACTCACGATCGTTCAAAATAACTATTTAAATTTTAATGCTTACCAAACTGTGAAAACAATTTCATACTATTTATGTTGAAAGCTATTCTACTATTTGGTTAATATTATTATGATTCTAAACTGTAATTCGGCAGTTATGGTAAATTGTTTTATAAATCACTGTAACAATGAAATTTCTTCGTCCACAATTGCTCTCCCAACTTTACCTCTCAGAGAGTTTGTGCTTCAAGAAATTTGCATGCAAATATCGTGTGAGTATATCAACACATGCGGAGGAAGCCATGTTCAGAAGTTCACTCAAGTGAGGAGAGTTCTCTAACCGCCATTCCCATGGGAGTGGCCAGAAATGATCATTACATATGACTCAAGCAACTCACGACTTGTAGTCTTAGACCAATTAATCGCTGGGTAACCAAGGAACGAGCTAATTTAAGGGCATGCACGTAGAATGTCCGGTCCCTTAATTGGAAAGGTGCCGCTTGCCAGCTGGTTGATGTTCTTGTAAGTGTAAAGCCTGACATCACCGCCGTCCAAGAAGTGCGATGGACCGGACGGAGTAGGTTCTTCTGGTATTTACTACAGTGGTCATATAAAGGAGCGCAAATTTGGTGTCAACAAACACAAGAAAGGTTCGACAGACAGCCGAAATATTTTCTATTCGACTTGCACTCCTGCTCTATGAGAGCGCTCATCAGCAACTCACTATAAGGAACTGTGGGACGGCATTTCACGCCCTTTTGTCCAGCTGCAAAGAAATCATTGATTTTCGGAAATGGCAAAAGAACATCTAGTACGATGAGTAGTGCCGTGTCGCAGTAGAGAGAAACCTACCTCGCAACGTTAAAATCGACCACAAGACGTGAGGGATTGAGAATTGAAGAGAGACGCATTTGCAGACAAAAAAAGAGATAGGCCGAAATGCGTGAGTATGAAGAGCTTGACAAGCTGGCCGACACGAGTAATGTTCGAAAATTCTACGAAAAGATACAGCGGCTAACAGAAGGTTTCAAACCTGAGTAAACTCTTGTAGATCCCGAGAGATGACCTAATGACTGATGCCCAGATCATACCGAAATTATGGAAGGAACACTTCGCCAGCCTGCTTAATGGCAATGAAAGCATAACATCAGGGGATGGTGAAAGTGGTCTGTCGATATCTGATTTCATTTAAGTCGTTATATGAGAAAGTTTAGGTTCGGGGATGAGCTCACTTTTTAGAAATTTCCTTCCAACATAATTTTTTGTTGTTTTGCAAATTTTCAATCATATGTAATTCTTGTGATATTAATTGGCATCAAACAACCGTAAACTCACCATTTTTTTTTTGTTTCCTATGACTTTTAAAAATACTGGGTCTACATTGTGGACCCAATAAATAATCCTCTTGCTTTTGGTTGTCTTTATATAATAATTTTCCAACAAGCATTTTACGATTTTTTTTTCAATAAAGCACCGCTACTTTGTGTCGATTTACAGAATTATTTCCATATTTAATGCATTCGAGAAATTTTAATTTCCCTTACAATTTCAATTTTACTGCTCGTGCTCCGGCCGCCTTCCACTTTGTACCCAGCGCCTTTATTGCCACTTAAGAGCGGCTACGATGGGTAAAGAACTGCGGCTGCAGTGAAGTGTGTCAGTTGTACGGTTCACCGGTTGTGGATAAACTCGACTGGTGCACAGCCTTGAAAGTCATTGGCTTACTTCTTGCATTGTAATACCAGTTATGTACATTAACTACAGCAACAACAACAATATTAACAACTGTTGTAGCAGCGCCTATGAAAACAAAATTGTATGGTGTATGCAAAAGGCCAAAGTAAACAAATGAACAACATGTGAGTACATGGGGCCGCACAGGTGGCAACGCCAGACGAGTGCTTGCACACAAAGTCAGTGGGGTACGCTCGCCCCACTTTACGCGCGTAGCTAACTGTGTGCACGGTTTGCTTGCTTAAGTAGCAAGTAGCCGCGCCAACAGCAACAGCAACAATTACAACATCCCTGTGTATTAATGAACGGATCGAGGGCCTCTCATCAGGGGTCGGGGCTGCTCTACATTGCTATTGTTCGTGTTTCTGCCGTTTGTTTGTGATATGACTACCACAACATTTTACATGCATTTGTAGTGAAAACAATCCACACAGTACAGCAGCAGAAGCGAGCACGAAATTGTGAACACAGGTTGCAAGCTGGCGATGCAAGAGCAGAAGGAGTGTTGTCTTAGCTGGTGTTGGTAGAAATGGTTAGGGTTTGGGTTAACATTAAGTTTAAATATGGATTACGGGATAAGATGAGTCTTTCGGTCAATCAACTTTCTAGCAACGACTGTTGTGAAAATGGATTAGAATTTACTATGGTAGTTCAAAGATGAAATGTAAAAAACATTTCTGGTAACAATTTCGAATAATATGTTTATGTAGAAAATTCTAATATCTGGTAATCAATGACATAAGTAAAATGGAGTAAAAACTACTCCCTGTTCCCAAATAATAGTTATGTTCTAAATTAACGGGTGACCTATTTCGAGATTTCTTACTTCGTTTTTTTTAAGAAACAACACAGTAACTTCAAAAATTTTATTATATTTATTTTATTAGAATTGCAAAAAACATTCTTTGGCACTTATTTTTTGAAGATTATATTTTTGTAGGTTGCGGTTACGTCTCAGATGATCCATCCGTAGTCTTAATACAGTTTAATATCATGGTGGAAAAATTTCAAATCGCTCTTCTATTACCAAATCCTACTAAATTGGAAAAACTCATTATACGTCGGCTGCTATATATGCATATTTCTGGACTAGGCAACACTAAGTGTTGCCAGGTGCAATCTGACATTTCCATTGGAAAGTTTGACATTTTTTAGCATAACATCACTCAGAACGTTTTGTCATTTAATCGTGAATTGTTTTATTTACAAGGAATTAAAAAATTCATCTCGGCCAAAAAATGGAATTAACTCGTGAACATTTTCGTGCGATCATTTTCCCAACTTTCGACGTGGATTATCACGACAAGAGTGCATCGATGAACTAAAATCTTTGTATGGCTATGAAGCACCATCCTATAGCACTATGAAAAACTGGTACAACGAATTCAATCGTGGCCGACGCTCGCTCAAAGACGAATTCCGTGAAGGTCGTCCAAAAACAGCCGTTGTGCCAGAAAACATCGATGCCGTACGTGAACTGATAATGCAAGACCGTCATGTAACATACCTTCAGATAGAGGCATGCCTATGCATTTCTCCCACCAGCATACATTCGATATTGCATGAACCCTGGCCGTAAAAAAGGTTTGTTCTCGTTGGATCCCGCACAATTTGACAATCGCTCAAAAAAAGGCTTGTGTGGATTGGTGTAAAGAAATGCTGAAAAAATACGATCGCGGTGCTTCAAAAGACGTTTATAAGATCGTCACAGGTGACGAATCATGGATCTATGCGTATGAGCCCGAAACAAAACAAATCCAACGAAAAAAAAAAAACATTTTCGTTGATAAATATGCCTATTTTCATTATTAGGCCAGAAGCAGTCCTCGTACATCGTAGACGTATTGAATAGAAAAGTAACTTCAATGTCATGATGCGTGTGCAGAAACGCCAGGCCGATCAATCTATGTTGTAGCATGTCGAAAGAGAGCATTCGGACAGGAAGTGTGCAGAATATGCGAGAAAACTATGATTTATGGGGTACAGGTCTATATCGCAGTTCTTAAATTTTTTAAATGCAGCAGTCGGTAACTTTTGACTTCTGTTTCTGGCTCCAAAGGAACTGCCAGTGATCAAGTACCCAAAAGGCCTTTGAAACTATCTATCAAGCAGTCAATAAGATTTTTCGTTTCTTTGGTTTTCAAAGCACGTACTTTTTCTGGAAACAGCAAACTCAAATCCTGTATTATCCGCAGTATTCTTCGCAACTTTTCACGCAGAAATTTTCGCGTTTTTCTTGTCGGCCGCAGATTCTTGGTTTTTGTCGTCTACTTTCAGTTCCATAGCCATTTTTTTCGTGTCTGAATAAATGGATCGAAAATGTTCCTCAGCTTTTTGTCTTCGATTTCGGAACGTTACAAGCAGCATATCTATCATGTTCTGAAGAATCACGCTGAATGAATTAGTTACAGATAGAATATCACTTAGGCAATTATATATGCATTTAAATAAACTTTTTGTAAATTTCTCCCATTTCCCTTTCTTAATCCGCCTTTGCAATGATGCGATATCCAAAGAAATTGTTTGATCGGAATACTATATCATATCACTGCCTTATAACTAACCGATTTTTGTAAGGAATATTATGTTTTTGTGAAAATAAAAATAGCTCGGTAGCACCGAAGTTGACATTTTTTTTTGTTTTTGCTTGACTTTTTATTTAGCTAATGGATTTTTCCCACCTCGAAGCAGTTAAGGACGCATGTTCTCCTCAATAAAAAGAAATAATAATGGCAATAAGAACAGTCGTGTAAAAAATTTATGTGATAACTCAAAAGTGATTAAGCGCTACGAGTGTGTGCCTGTGCCAAGACATACATACATACATACTACACTCAGGAGTGAAATGAGCTCGGCACATATTTATGAACGGTAAAGCGAAATGCATGAATTGCAGTTATAACGGGCACGTGACATAACTGTATATTAACAAATAATACACGCAACTGTACGAAGGTACAAGGACCGATATCGTACACTCCTGCATTGAGTTGACTAAATACACAAACACTTGTAAACACGCATGTGGGCATGTGCGCAATCACATTAAAAACGCGCATGAAGGAAATGAGCTTTTTCCCCGCTGGATTATAACAAAATGAGGTAAAATAAATATCTTTAATGTAGTTTTCGTGTTAACGCGAACGTTAAGTGTTACCGCCTACAACTGTGCATTGCAGTGTAATGTGTGTGTGTGTGGCAATGATCACAGTATGCGCGGCCTCTTGAAGCCGCAATCCTTTGCACTTTTAACGCATTGCTTGATGCAAAATTCATGCACGCGGATATAATGGTGTTCACGTAATGGTATTTACGCAATGAAAGAGCTTCGTAAATAGGAGTACAAGCGTTGGCTCAGGTGAGCGGGTCAATAGCCTGGCCACGTCTATATACCGCTTGTGTGTGCTCTTTTACATTCAATGCGTCCGCTTGAATATACAGCGATTAAAACAGAATTTACTTCTAAAGACAAATAGCATACAATTTAAAAAATATTTATTTTTGAATAAATATTATAATTTCCGCGACAGAAATAAGAAGAGATTTCTGGGAATGTCAAAAGATCAGCAATCTCGTTAATTGCGCATTTCATTTCTAAAATCTTAAGCTTTAAGGATACTAATTTTAGAAGTAAAATACCAATAAAAAAGGATAGAAGTTAACTTCGGTTGCACCGAAGCTATAATACCCTTCCTAAATATATAAGGTTAATTACAAGAACTTGCTGCTGATCGTTCAGCTTATATGGCAGCACTTTCCTATAATGATCCGTAATCGGCGGTACCGACAAACGTGCAGCTGCTTGGGGAGAAAAGGACGTGAGAAAACTTTCAAATTGATATCCATATATATATCATCTATATATATATATATATATATGTATATCTAATATATACTTCATAGAATGTATTGCCGGCCAAGCTATTCAAACGGCGAAGAGCCAATTATCTTGGGATAAGCATCCTTAAAATACATATAAGGTCTAATCGAGCGTAATGTAAAAAAGACTGAAGCTCACCGTCAACAAACTAATTGGACCTTATCCGTGTGGCTTTAGACATGGAAAATCTACTATCGACCAGATTTTCATCGTATCGATAGTAGATCGGATCGAAAGGATCCTCCGAGCAGTTCGATACAAAACGAAGTTTCAGACAAGGAGACTCTGTATAGTGTTACCTTTTCAATCTATTGCTGGAGAAAATAATACGAGCTGCAGAGCTAAATAGAGGAGTTACAATTTTCTAAAAGAGTTTACAGTTGCTGGCGTACGCCTATGATATTGATAACATTGGCATCAACAACCGCGCCGTTAGTTTTGATTTCTGCAGTCTGATAAGGGAAGCCAAGCGTATAGGTCTGTTAGTGAGTGATGGCAAAACGAAATATCTCATGCCATTAAACAAAGACTGCATTCACGACTTGGCTCACATATCACTGTTGATAGTCAACACTTTGAGGACGTAGATAATTTCTTCTTTCTTGGATTCAGTATGAACACTAAAAACAATGTCAGCCTCGAAATCCAACGCAGAATCACTATTTCCAACAGGTGCTCCTTCGGGCTGAGTAGGCAATTTAAAAGTAAAGTCCTCTCTCGACGAGCAAAGGCCAAACATTGGTGTAAAAAAATCATTTGATAACATTTTTGCATGGTTCGGCATAATACTCGCATGGTTGAAAAATAGAGGAAGTTGAAGGACTGTAGCTAAATAAAAATCATAAAACCAATAAGTAAACATTTAGAACTTTAGAAAATTCGAAATGTTTCAAAGGACTAAGCTAAGAAGGCTACCACCTGCCACTCTACAAAACTCTCCAGCGTTATCTTGCAAATCTGATACAGAAATTGTGTTCAAAAATTCAAGCGATCGGCGCAGTAGTATTGAAGTTCTAAGAGGTACCGACTTTGTAAAGATGAATTATGGGGAAAATGCTTTAAAGATTTGAAATTTGATGTACGAAAAACGTGCATAAGACATATTACGAGTATATAAATATATTCTTAAGATGTTATGTCTTAATTTAAGAATAAGAAACTTTAAATGTTGCTATCCTCCACAGATTCTAGGATTACCTGCTTATTATTTGAACCTTTTTATTTGATAACAAATCTTTTGAATGTATGTATATTATTTTAATAACAACACGAATAATATCAAGAATTATGATATTTTTTATGAGAAAAGCCAGTTGTATCTCTTAAGTATGACTTGAGTATTCAATACCCCATCGGCGTCTTAGCCTTTCGACGGTCAAAATACGTCTCCATTCGAATGCTTAAGACTTCGCTGATAAATATCTTCCCTCATTCGAGTGCGATGTACCGTTATAGTTTCATGGAATCTTTAAAACTTAATATTTTTATTAAAATATTGTCATCATTAAATATCACAATGACATTGCATCTTCTCAGTGCCACTGTCTGTACACGCACAAATATTTAAAGACTTGTATTATTCGTAGGTATGTAAAAAGTAGGTAGGTAACGGTTTTCACATATGCATGTACTCTCATTTAGTCCAATTTATTTTCTCTTGACCCAAGTTTTGAGTGTTGAGCGCTTGTAAGTGAGATCGTGTAAATAAATACACTTCGTTTACACCGAATGTTGCATTAACATTTAAATCGACTTTTCTGGTTGCCGAATGTTTCTCCTCTCTCCTCTTCATTTGATGCACATTCAACTTTTTTTATGTAGCGATTTTTAATTTATATTCGCCAGAATAAGTATAACGCATTTACTAATACTGGCCTTTCACTTAATTTGTAATAAAAATAATTTTAACGAAACCTGAATTCGGGAATTTTTGCTAAGCGAAGTTATTAAAATAATTTCTATACTTTTGCAACATGTTACTGCAAAGTAGAATAGTTTTTTCATCTAACGGTTGTACGTATGACCTAAAACTAATCGACATTAATATATGATTAAGCATAACTATTTATAAATGATCAGCATGACGAGACGAGCTGAAATTCGGATGACTATCTGTCATGTCCGGCCGTCCGTCCGTCCGTGTAAGCTTTAACTTTAGTAAAAATTGAGAGATCTTGATGAAACTTGGTATACGCGTTCCGTAACAAAAAAATACGAGTTCGGACCACTTCCACGCCCACAAATCGCCATTAACCGAAAACCTATAAAGTGCTATTACTAAGCACTAAACTAAGATATAAAACTCTAATTTGGCACAGTCGATCGCAGTAGCAAGGGCAATCCGTGAGAAAAATTAAAAAAAGTGGGCGTGGCCCCTCTAAGAAGTTCAATGTATATATCTCCTAAAACCATTAAAGCTACAAAAAATAAATTTGCCTAGTGTAAATATGATGATAACCCGCTAAATCTCCATATAACGCTGCTGCTAAAAATTACTAAACGCGCTATAAATGAATAACAGATATGCCAGAGACAACAAATTTTATCCCTGAGATGTTATAAGTAGCCTTTAATGCAGCCAGGGTCAAAATTGAATGATCCCCGTTGTGAAATTTTAGGTGAAATTACAAATATCGAGATCTGCCCGACTGATTTCAACAAAATTTGTTACGTGACATTCCTCTGATATTTTTATGTTACAGTCAAATCGGACTATAATCACGCCTACTTCCCGTAAAACACAATTTTAACTTCCATTTGAAACTTTCACTTTCCAGTATACAGATCAAAAATGAATTAATATATCAGGATGAAACTTCTCTGCGAAGAGTGACATCCAAAAGCCGTCGCTTTTCTGCTGAGTCTGCCATTATTCATATTTATAATTATTTAAGTAGTTATGGGCGAATGTGTGGGCAGTCATAAATGGGTGTGTGTGTGTATACCCGAGTGTTTGCAAAATAAATGCACAGCAATTTGGCTTTTTACGATTTCTGTGTTTACATTCTGATTTACGCGCCTTGCAACCACAGGTCGCACCCACAAAATTACCTCTGCAAGCAGAACATGTTTGCTTGAATCCATTTGTTTGGATATAAATTAACATTTGAACATTTACCGGCATTGAGGTTGATAAACGCTCGTACTTATGTACATACTTGCATATGTGTGTCGACAAACGCAAACACTCGTACAAATAAGGATTATAAGGATGTATTACCGCCTGTTGTGGTGAAATATTTATTTATAATGCCTCATTACACTCATTGTATGTATATTCAGTCATCATTGCTATAATGTAAAGGTGATTTGGCTCGAGCTTCTGTGAGTAGTTGTTCAAAAGTATGTAAAAATTTAGATATATTATTATTTGTTAAAAATATTAGATAACGTGTTCTCTTTCCTTGTAACTGTACCCGTTTGACTAAAAAAAAAATTACAAAAATAAAAAGGCCAATCCGCCTTAGTAGCCGAACTTAAGTAACTATTGTGAAACACTGCAAAGGCAATAAACCCTTCCTCACCTTAAGCATGGATAGAGGAGTATTTCATTGATTTCGCCCAACTTGGGGTACCAAATTTTATTCGCCTTTACGGGGATATGATTATTGATGTTACGAGGCGATTAGATGCGTATTGCGTCTATAGCTATACTCGTGTGGTTTATAAAAAGATGTGTGTTACTAAATAAAATTTAAATAAACAATCCTTTTTTCACTAAAATTTATTTTGTAGCGAGTTTTTTTTGTCTTTCTCTATAGTCTATTCTATTATTCTTGTCTAGGATTTTGAAAAAATCGAGTTTATTTTGCATAGTTTGAAAGTTTAGACTATCAAAATTATGACCTTGGAAGGATTTTTCAAAATTCGACTTATTTTCGGAGATACAGTCGATTTTGTGACGTGGCGAATCTTCTTGGTTTTTGAGATTTAGATCTCTACAAGGGTTGAAATAACGTGAACCAGGACGCACCGTTTTTTTTAAAGCCCCCACTTCACCGGCCCGTATCTCGACGAATTTTGTTATTTTTTTTTGCAATTTTTTTATATTATTAAAATGTCAATAAAAAACATATAAAAAAATGGATAGTAAAAATGTTTTTCATTTTTTTTTTTATAATATCTTATTTTAAAAAATGCCTAAAATTCATGCGTCTAGACCAGAATACCCCATTAAGCATTCTTTATCTTTTTCGAAGCTACTATGCCGTGTTAAGTTCTTTGCTTCAACTGTGCCTTAACCTCTTCTTCTTCTTAATTGGCGCAGACACCGCTTACGCGATTATAGCCGAGTTAACAACAGCGCGCCAGTCGTTTCTTCTTTTCGCTACGTGGCGCCAATTGGTTAATCCAAGTGAAGCCAGGTCCTTCACCACTTGGTCCTTCCAACGGAGTGGAGGTCTTCCTCTTTCTCTGCTTTCCCCGACGGGTACTGCGTCGAATACCTTCAGAGCTGGAGTGTTTTCATCCATCCGGACAACATGACCCAGCCATCGTATATCTCGTAAAGCTCATCATTCCATCGAATGCGATATTCGCCGTGGCCAACGCGCAAAGGACCATAAATCTTTCGCAGAACTTTTCTCTCGAAAACTCGCAACTCGTCGACTCATACGTTGTTGACATCGTCCAAGCCTCTGCACCAGGGAATTATGAGTGACTTATGGAGTTTGTTTTTTGTTTGTCGAGAGAGGACTTTGCTTCTCAATTGCCTACTCAGTCCGAAGTAAGAAGAGATATCCTTAGCCTCTGCTGTGTACTAATGGATCTATGAATCATATGTGGTCACAAAACACTGAAATAACTTTATCCGACTGCCTTAGTTATTTGCTATACTTTCAATCGCCGGTCTGCCAATGCAAGATCGTGAACTTTTATCACAGTTTAAGAGTATATACTTATGGGGTTTTCAAAACACAAAAACGGTTTTGGATATCAATGAAATTCTTTATTAGTAGGAAAGTACATTCGATGCCATTATGTATGGAACTCGATTCTTTTGCATAACCATCACGGGTACGCTTGCAGAAGTCCAGACCCTGAACCCAATTCCCGACGGGTTTCAAGCATAAATCGGCCGACACTCCTGTAATTTCACGTTCGATATTCTTACGAAGTTGGCATAGATCATAGACTTGACGTAGCCCCACAAGAAATAGTCTAACGGCGTCAAAACGCACGACCGTGGCGGCGAATTTCGGTGCATAGTTTACTGTCTCTACTTTCGTAGCGTAGCTGTTGAAAACCCTGTTACAAGATAATAAATTATATTTTGTTTATATTGTAAATTCAACCGCAATGAATTGCGATATCCTTCGTTTTCCATAATTTAATTTTTAAACAAACGGCATGATTAGTATGTTTACTGTAAATTGACTAACTCAAATTTCACTAGTACAGCATTATTGAAATTGCTCTTATTTCCAAGGCATGGGTTACTTCCCTAATAAAGGGTGATTTTTTAAGAGCTTGATAACTTTTTTTAAAAAAAAAAACGCATAAAATTTGCAAAATCTCATCGGTTCTTTATTTGAAACGTTAGATTGGTTCATGACATTTACTCTTGAAGATAATTTCATTTAAATGTTGACCGCGGCTGCGTCTTAGGTGGTCCATTCGGAAAGTCCAATTTTGGGCAACTTTTTCGAGCATTTCGGCCGGAATAGCCCGAATTTCTTCGGAAATGTTGTCTTCCAAAGCTGGAATAGTTGCTGGCTTATTTCTGTAGACTTTAGACTTGACGTAGCCCCACAAAAAATAGTCTAAAGGCGTTAAATCGCATGATCTTGGTGGCCAACTTACGGGTCCATTTCTTGAGATGAATTGTTGTCCGAAGTTTTCCCTCAAAATGGCCATAGAATCGCGAGCTGTGTGGCATGTAGCGCCATCTTGTTGAAACCACATGTCAACCAAGTTCAGTTCTTCCATTTTTGGCAACAAAAAGTTTGTTAGCATCGAACGATAGCGATCGCCATTCACCGTAACGTTGCGTCCAACAGCATCTTTGAAAAAATACGGTCCAATGATTCCACCAGCGTACAAACCACACCAAACAGTGCATTTTTCGGGATGCATGGGCAGTTCTTGAACGGCTTCTGGTTGCTCTTCACCCCAAATGCGGCAATTTTGCTTATTTACGTAGCCATTCAACCAGAAATGAGCCTCATCGCTGAACAAAATTTGTCCGAAAAAAAAAAAAAAAACCGAACACTGATTTTGGTAATAAAATTCAATGATTTGCAAGCGTTGCTCGTTAGTAAGTCTATTCATGATGAAATGTCAAAGCATACTGAGCATCTTTCTCTTTGACACCATGTCTGAAATCCCACGTGATCTGTCAAATACTAATGCATGAAAATCCTAACCTCAAAAAAATCACCCGTTACATATTCGATTTGCTCTCTTGAGCATCGTTGAAGGCTCTGTGTTGTGTAATATGTTTTTTTTTGGGCTCGAACAAGGAATGGTGGGGCTAAAAGAACTAAGTTAATGTTTAGGGGAGTCGTATTTAAGGTCTAGCGTTGAGCTTTGGTTAATACATAGGAGAGAAGTTGTGCTCCCACAAGACAACTTCAGACTACACTCAATGATAGTGAGCCGCCAGAACCTCCGAGAGCTTCATTGAAAGGTGTTCAGGCAACCACTTTACAGTTTGGACTTGGTAACAAGTTATTACTATTGATCTTGTCCATGGCAAATATTTTTTCTTCTAAAAAATTCGGCTCAAGAGCAGCTTTTGAATGTCGACTGTCCCAGTTCTTTGAGAGTAGGAACGAAGGTTTTTATGAGAATGACATTATGAAATTATTTTCAAAATGACGACAGGTTATTGTATGGTGCATATTTGAGCTAACTTGGAAGATTCTTTCTACGTTAAATAAAACCTTTAATTTAATGTTAAAACAACAGATTTAATTCTA
This sequence comes from Bactrocera dorsalis, assembly GCF_023373825.1. NCBI lineage: Eukaryota > Metazoa > Arthropoda > Insecta > Diptera > Tephritidae > Bactrocera > Bactrocera dorsalis. The sequence continues at coordinate 44,455,928 of NC_064304.1, read as the reverse complement.
TTAGACCTATATTCATATATTCTCGTCAATATTGTCGTCTTGCTACTGGATCAAGATGAGGTGAAAACACCTCTATGGCTTAAGAACAACAAATGCCAATGGGTCGATGCATTACCGTCTGAGCTGTTTATAGGAGACGGTCCAAGTTCCAGTTGCTAATCACGATTCGATCGGATGAATACATGCCAATGATTGGAATATACAGTAATTATGCCTTATTCACAGAAGAGAGATCTCGTAGTCTGCGCTAATTATCGCGGGATCAACCTTCTCAGCATTGCATATAAAGTTGGTTCGATAGTATTGTGTGAAAACTTAAGCCCATTTCAAATAAACTGATTGAATTTTATCAGTGCCTCTTTAAACCTTTCAACTCCAGCATAGATCAGATTTTCACAATACGTTACATCCTGAAGAAGATTCTTGACAAACAGATCGACACTCATCGCCTTTTCCTCGATTTCACAGCCGCTTTCGACAGCACTAACTAGAGTTGCCCATTCGACGTCATGTCTCAATTTGGTATCGCTGCGAAACTCATACGGTTACACAGAATGGCGATGAGCACAATATGCATTTCTCGCCTCTTGGAAACTGCATCACTGTTGGTAGCTATTCATTTGAAAAAGTTAATGGCTTTGTAGTATGTCTCAGCCAGCGTAATTTCCATCAATAATCTAAGAATGGATATAAGCCGTTAAACATATCTTGCACACAGGTGCTATTTTGAGATTGGTAGGCAATTGAGAAGCAGTTACCTCTCTCGACGAACAAAAATTATGCTCCATAAGTCTTTCATTATTCCCGTCTTATAATGAGACACAGAAATATGAAGGAACACGAAACGAGATCAAAAAGCAGTTTGAGGAGTCGAAAAAACTCTTCTCTAGAAGAGTTTTGGAGCCGTCTATAAGAGCTCTACGGCGATATATACAGGTGTATAAAACTTAAACGAATGCGCTTTTTAGGACATGTCGTTTGTATGGAAGATGATGCTACAGCGAAAAGGTGGTTCACTTCGGGTACCATGGCTAGACGGAAGCAAGGCCGCCCACGCATCCAATGGAATGAACAAGTGCAAAGTGACCTAGCAAATTGTAGAAGAAACTGGTGATGTTTTGTGTTCTCGGCTCAGGCCGATCCACGGTTGTAGTGCCAAAGAAGAAAAAGAATATCTGTATTGTTATACTACAGCTGCGAGCGTATATAAATCAGAGAAAGAAATAGCTTGACGGCCACAATATATCTATTTCAATTGACAATGACAAGGATTACCACCGAAATTCGGTAGCTGCCTAATTTACTGCCGTTGATAGACTGGAATGATAAGACGGCGAATTAAACCAGCGACGCTCCCACACAAAAGAATAAGAAGAAGAATGTGCTGCGCAGGAATGCCGAAGCAGTGTTTACCTTTAAATCACGTGAAGACAGTAACATAATTTGATTGTCTGCTGAAAAGGCGGACTACTCGTACAAGGAATCTATGTAACTTGTCTGTTGAAAACTACCAACCGTTCGTTTGCTATTCGGTTGAGCTGTGTTAATTTATGTACGAGCATATATTTGCAGAGAGCATGCATGTGTGTGCGTGCCAGTGCTCTAACTAATTGCTAGACAAACAAGTCAAGGTGAAACGCTGCGAAAGCTAAGGAAAACTGAATTCCGAACAAAGAGGCGCTAACAATGGCACACACGTATAGGTTATATGTGTGTGTGCGGTGCTGATGGCTTTACAATAGTTTGTAACTAAGGTGTGTGTATGCGTGCTCCACCAAAATAGGGCAACGATAGCGCGACAGTCGAGCATGTCGTTGGCATTGTTGAATATAGTTACACATTTTTATGTGCCACAACGCCAACGTCTGTGCTTTCATCTACAAGAGGATGTGCGCCAATGCCAAACATCTGCACGCCTCCAATACACATACATACACACATATTTTGTGATAGTAGTGCGGAGTACTGTGTGCGCAACTGTACACGTTTCACCATTTAGACATATTTAATTCGCTTCCGCTCATTGTCGCACATATCCATAAGCACGGTACAATTCTAACTGACGTTATGTTGTGAGTATGTTTTTAATTAAGTAAAAAAGTCGCAGAAGAAGTGTGTGTACGTAAGTCTTAAGTGAATAATTAGATGAGCTGTGCACGAAACTCATTGTTGGCATACCGTTGTTATTTAATTAAGATGCAGACTTTCGCATTTTTCAGTGGGACACACACAAACGCACATTCACGTCATCTGCTCGTGGGCTCACAAGTATCCGGCGGGAGTTCCGAACAGGTGTGCCTGCAGAGAAATTGAGTGGCATTATAAACATTTCTTCATGTAGGTAGCAATAGAAATAAATTCGATAATAGACAGAATTCCATTTTAAAATTGTTTTGGTGGATATTTTAGGTATAAAACGCATTCATGCTCGACTTGTCCTGATAAAGCTGAATTTTTTTCTAAATTAGTACGGTAACCATCAAAACAACAAATCATGTTTTCATTGATTTTACACGATGATATTGAATCATCGCATTGAGCCATAATTGTGACCGAATTTACAGCCAAAACGCACTGAATACCCTCGAACAACACCTATATTCACAAGATTTGGCTTAGTGTGATTTTTTCTTGTTCCCCAAACTGAAATTTTTGTTCCGTGGATCCCGTTTTTAGACGATCGAAGAGATGAAACAAAATTTGATGAAGTAGCTGAAGGCCGCCACAAAAAGTGCATATGAAAGGTGTTTCGAGGACTGGAAAAATCGTTTGCATAAGTGTATTATATCTGGTGGGGGTTACCTTGAAGGCGACAAAATATATATTGATAAAGTATTAAATATTTAATTTTTTCAATTTCCGGGTACTTTTTTGTCACAATGTGCGATCGTAAAAATACGTTATGTATTTATTAAATGTTTTTTAATAGTTCTTCTTGTATATTTTTCCAGTTAGCAATATTTTTTTAAAGATCAACAGTATTCAAAAAGGAACGATCCCTGCAACCCTAATACCTTTCTTTCAACGCTTTTAGATCCCATTTGGAGCAGTTTTTTCTGTTTCTCACCATAGTTATCTAAATTATGGGTAGAATTACCTGGCTACATTGTAAGTAATCCATTCGAAATGCTTTTAAAACGAAAGCGAAATTTCCATTGAGTAAAATAGGACATTTTGTAGACTGTAATTCTTGATATCTTCAGGTTTGATTTTGTTTAAACTTTAAAACGTTCCGCCCGAAGAACTCGAATATTTTTGGTAGGGAGTATGAAAATAGGGATCACTTTACATGTTTACATGCGCGATAAAGGTGTGCAGAACCCTAATCTTGGCTGGAAAACCAAATTTTTATAACTAAAAAGCCGATATTTATCAAAATATTAGATACGCCATTATTTAAAAAAGCAGATGCAAAATTTTTACGAATAGGTTTGTAATATAGGCAATAAAATAATATCATTATAACAAATCCAAAACGAGCTCCTTTTTTGAGTGCGGGCACTATTAAGGTATTTTTTATTCGCACTCGAATTACTCCTATTTATTAAATGAGATGATTAGATATATCATCTTCGCCTTGAAGTCGTTGATTTGGTTCTCGAATCTCTTTGACACTCTGTTCTGATACATCGACCGAAGGAAATGTTGGTCAGACTCCAAATTTCAATTTCTTTTTCCAACTGTGTTGAATCGATATTGAAATACTGGCACTTTACACAAAACTTTCTCATCTTAAAAATTCTAGTTTTATATTTATAATCCCATGTAGAGTTTAGGAACAATATACATATATTGTTATTCATCACCTGCGTAACTCGAGACATAATACTCTTAGTCGATATGGAATTTATAGGATTTCGAAGAAATCCTTGTCCTAGTGGGAAGCTGGTATTTGTGGTAACTGTAGATTACGATCACTTTTAGTATACATATATATTCCGCTCATATATGTATGTACATGTTAATAAATATATTGGTATCCGTAATAAAAGTAAGGGGGTGCCAGTTCATAAGCAATCGAGTATGAATCTATGACAAATGATATATTTAAATAATTTATTCATTATCTGAACATAATAATTCATCTTGAGTCGTTCCGTATGTACTCCATATTCTGCCGAATATAGAAACAGAGATAATGCGTTGTTGAGGAAGAGATTGGTGCAAGTTAAAATTTCTACCTTAGTAGAAGATGTAGAAGATGCAAATCATAAAAGGGATGTGAATCAATAAATATATTGAAGTAAACGGATCAAAACTTATGTATTTACTAATAGCTGCATATGTGGCCGCATATTTGTGTTTGTACATTACATTTTGATTTGTATTTAACAAAATATTTTATAGCAGCAATTATTGGTTATTTCCCCTTTCCCTTGCGTTATCACAATCAATTCACCAATAAGAGTCCTTTACCAGATATATATCAACACAATCGGGAATAGCACATACTGAACTGCTTAGCTTTATAAGTTACCCGATCAGGTCCCTTTTACATACCAGGTTTGATATTATTATACCCATTATCTTAGAACTTAGCTACAAAAATTTCCATTCCTCATTTCAAATGTATTTCTCTTGGGTATAATTTTATAATCACAGATTCTGCAAGTATATCAAGTTGCTAGATTTTTCCAGCAAATTAAAGTGTCACTGCTTAATAAGTAGAGCCCACACCTTGTAGCACACATTTGCGGCGACATCTACATTCGCTCTTGAGTCATTGTTTGTGCACCCATACAAATGCGTCGAGATGTGAAGGCTTTCCGTAAAACATATGTGCTCTGTAGCCATGAAATTTCTTCATTGTTCTGCGCTAATTTATACACCATTTATTGCTGTCCTCCCACCTGTTTTCCGCATTCTTTACGCCTCAGTGCCCTCAAAAGTATGCTACACTTTGTGTTCATTGTTTCGTGCCTGCTTTGTACGTGTGCATGTTCGAGCTTAAATAATTTGCAACAATTGTACTAATTTTTCAATGGGGTAAAAATGGCAAAACACAACCATGTGAACCGTATAAATATCATCGCCACTTCTCTTCATTAGTTTCTTACGCCCTTTTCTTGGCGCATGTAGAGAGATTTTTACATGTCTTTAAGATTTTATCTATTCAATGTTGCGTTTCGTGTGCTTAATTAACATTGTCTGTTTCTTGTTTTTTGTTGCTTTTGTATTTGTCTTTGCTGCTGATTTTCATTGTGTGGCTAATAATGTAAGGGTGCATGTTGAGCTGTACAAGTGAGTATATTATTGTGGCATGTAATTTTCACCGTTACTTAAATCGCTTTCTTCATTATTACCTTGAATATTCTAATGAACAGATGTTAGCATGGTTGCGGGCTGATTCTGCTTATATTTCTCAGACAGGTATAAGTATATAATATAAGTGGATAAGGAGTCCTGACAAATCGAAAGGCCAAAATGTGTTGTCTTGTTATAAGATATACATAAATCATAACTAATAAGGAATATATGCGTATCAATTTTATACACAATTCATATACGCATTTAGGTTATCAACTTATTCTTGGGAGCAACCCAAACTCTTTAAATACCAAGTTGTAATGTGCAACCTCTGAAACATCATCAAGAAACACTGGACCGTCAGTTTCAATACTTTCCATTCCTCTTCTTTTATCTCCGAAAAGCTTCTACATGCGTTTCGTTTATACTAAAAATATGCCTAATGGTTATTTCTTAATAGAGGCTTCTCATAATGATTGCGTTCATAATTGTTTTCCTTATTTCTTTACGGACTCTGCATGTCAGTGGGCTCTCTATACATACACGTATAATATGGTCTTGGCTAATTGAAATAACATATTCTTAAAGGGTTGCACTCCCTATTTTTACTCAAGAACATTTTTAACTCCACAACTCAATACCTATGTGCTTGACACCTTTTTTTTTGGTATAAGGATCTAGGAAAAACCGTTTCAATGATTTGGTTTCTGCCTACAGTTTGTGACCAGTTCGGGTCAAATTGGAATAGGCAAATATTGAGTATGTGAGTTACCTTAATTTATTGAAGTGAGCGTGTTCTCCTAACGATGCAGCAAAATGGGTAAAATCGGGAGAAAACCCGATTTTTTTTTTTGACAAATTCAGCTTTATCAGGATGTGCCAAGTAAGAACGCGTTACATGAGAAATGTCGAGTTCTCTTGCCATCTCTCTAAGACTTGCCTGACTATTTTGAAGCACCATATCCTGCACTTTTTAATATTTTCGTCAGTTGAAGAGTTCGAAGATCGTCTAGAACGAGATATGCCTTCGACGATTTCTCGACCTTCTTTTTACTGCGACGTAAAGTACCCAAAAATGTCCATATCATTGGCTTTGCAGATGATATTGCTGTTATTGGTGATAGTTAAGCACATAGAAGATATTATTTCGATAATCAATAAAAGAACAATATTACTAGTTAGTGATTGGCTTAAAACTAATGGAGTCACTGTAGCAAAGAGTAAGACTGAAGCCCTGTTTATAACGTATTGTGTAGGAAAACTCACGAGATTGCTTTATTCTGTTTAAAAGCTGTTATTATCTGCACACAACCAGCGCTTAAATATCTAAGAATTATTCTTGATGAGACGATGAAGATGATGTGAAGACAGTCTAAATGTACGTTGGATGATTATTACAGAGTATGGCTGTTCCAAAGCTTATTTGAAACGCTTCAATCATTAAAATGATGACATACGCGATAATTGCAGTCGTGAGACAATTGAGAGCTTAGAGCATACGTTGTTCCATTGTGCTTAATACGAGCAAGAGAGGCGTTACCTCAAGAGTTGAATCAATAGACTGGAAGAATGCAAAGAGGCCGAGAACAGCAGCGGAGAAGAGAACACCATAATAAAGTAGAATGCGGACCAAAAAAACGCGAATCAAAACAACTAAATCACAAGGAAAGGATTTGGCGACAAACATTGCACAAGGCGGAATCAGAGACCAACAAACGTAGCGTCAAGTAACTTGTAACTGGATCGGTACATGACAAAAAAAAAAAAAAACTAAAAAGTATGCTCCTTACAAGAATAGTAAGACTTTAATTTAAATTTAGCGCGAAAACCCATTTGTCAAAATATTTCTTTCTAGGTTGGTATAATTATCGGTGATATCTGCGCCAAATGTCACATAAGAATAGTCATTGTTTTTTAGTATACGCTCGACAATTAAAAACCATCGTTGGAATATCAGAAGGCTTAATGACAATCGTTTTGGAAGATCATTTGGGCCTAAGAAAATAGAAAGTACTATTCGTTCCAAAACCACTTGACGCTGTTTTTTGAAAAAAAGAATGTCTTATATGAAAATGCTCTTCGACCACCAGGATACCATAAAATGTATTATAACTAGCGATGAGTCTTGGATCTATGCTCACGACGCGGAAACTGACGATAATTCGGCCGAATATTGTAGTATAGGTGAGCTGAAGTCGAAAAAACCATGTTAAAACAGGTCAGAATTAAGATTCAGTTGACCGTTTTCTTCGATTATCAAGGTGTCGTGCATTCCGAATTCCTTCTGACCGTGAAGCAGGAATACTATTTGAGTGTTATGCGTCGTTCGTCTCCACGATAATGCACAGTCGCATACTGCATTGATTCTTCGTGATCATTTCGCCACATTTTCAACTAATAGCGTGCCGCAACCATCGTATTCTCCTGATTTAGATAGCTCCGTGTGACATATGGTTATTCAGCAAACTCCAACGACTGCTCTGGGAAAACTATTTTGAGCCAATCAGAAACAGAAAACGTGAATCGTTATTCCGGAAATTGACTTTAACACCTGTTCCCAGGTTAGGAAAAAACTTTGGTACAAGTGTGTTAGGGCCAAGGGGGATTACTTTGACAATGTTTAAGAATTTAAAAATTATGCGCAAAGTCTTACTAATTTTTGCTCAAAGTGGTATGTGTAAGGTGCGATAATCACAAAATATTTTTCCCTTTTCATGTATGCTGCGCGGTTTCTATATATGGGTGGACGATCTTCATCTATCTTCTGATATCCAGCACACTGTAAGTATATCTTAACAAGGCGCTCGGAATTTTTGTGCTTACCACTGCAACTGTTGCGCTTGTTGTTGTTACTACAGTAATAGTCAGTTTGACGTTACGTTGACAACTGCAAAGCATTTACGCCCCTCAGTCGTACTGTTCCACACATATACACCCATAAGCGCGCTTAGTACTATATATATATATATGGATGTGGTGTGCAGGTGCTTGTTGCAGCTATCTAGTACTTGTATTGTACGTTTTTGTTGTTGCTGGAATTGCAGATTTCATGTATGCGCTGTTGGCGTGTTGATTTCTTGTTTTCACTTAAAATTGCATCTTTTGTAGTTCGCCGTTGTCGGCAATGTCTGGCATGCCTAAATGTATGCTACCATTTTGCACACACACACATACGCAACCGCACATGTGTGTGCGTCATGTAGGGGCTTATAGTAGGGCTTTGGTAGGTGTTGAAGCAGCAATTGTACAACAGCTGTTGGCTTTGTCGTCTAACACTCACCGCCCGGATGTCATTCAAATATGCCCCCCGGCGCAACCCCTTTGCCTAGCGCCATATACCCCATTCGGCGCAACGACTTGAACAGTCGTTCGTTTACTAAGTTGCCAGCTTGTTTGTTTATTTGCTTGCTTGTTTGTTTGTTTACTAAAACTTTAACAAGTAGTTAGTTTGATTGTTGTTTGCACAGCGACAATATTTACGCGATTTGATGCTGCAACAGCATCGAAAGGCAGCCGAAGTTGGCTGCAGAAGTGAAGGCTTCCTGGATGCCCGCACACGCCCGTTCATTTGCGTAAAGTTAGTTGCTTGAGGCTGCGGCATTTCTCTAAATTTCAACGACGCGTTCACTAATTTTGCCTTTCGCATTTCAAATTTTGCAATTGTTTAACATTTTGTGGAAATTTAAATTTCTTATTTGATATTTGGTTACATTTAGCAGTGAAACTTTTACTAAACACCAGCGTGTGTGTGTTGGTGTGTGTGCGCTAACAAAGGAAAACTCCCATGTGCAAATGCTTTGATTGCTGCTCCATTCTTTCCTCGTTTCCTCGCAGACGTCGCGAAGTGCTGCGGAATGTGAACACCTGCGAAAATGCAGTCTTGTCTCTTATAACAATTATGTGCGTGCGCATATGTATAGGGTGATTTTTTAAGAGCTTGATAACTTTAAAAAAAAAAAAAACGCATAAAATTTTCAAAAAAAAAAAGGTTCTTTATTTGAAACGTTAGATTGGTTCATGACATTTACTTTTTGAAGACAATTTCATTTAAATGTTGACCGCGGCTGCGTCTTAGGTGGTCCATTCGGAAAGTCCAATTTTGGGCAACTTTTTCGAGCATTTCGGCCGGAATAGCCCGAATTTCTTCGGAAATGTTGTCTTCCAAAGCTGGAATAGTTGCTGGCTTATTTCTGTAGACTTTAGACTTGACGTAGCCCCACAAAAAATAGTCTAAAGGCGTTAAATCGCATGATCTTGGTGGCCAACTTACGGGTCCATTTCTTGAGATGAATTGTTGTCCGAAGTTTTCCCTCAAAATGGCCATAGAATCGCGAGCTGTGTGGCATGTAGCGCCATCTTGTTGAAACCACATGTCAACCAAGTTCAGTTCTTCCATTTTTGGCAACAAAAAGTTTGTTAGCATCGAACGATAGCGATCGCCATTCACCGTAACGTTGCGTCCAACAGCATCTTTGAAAAAATACGGTCCAATGATTCCACCAGCGTACAAACCACACCAAACAGTGCATTTTTCGGGATGCATGGGCAGTTCTTGAACGGCTTCTGGTTGCTCTTCACCCCAAATGCGGCAATTTTGCTTATTTACGTAGCCATTCAACCAGAAATGAGCCTCATCGCTGAACAAAACACGCGCGCGAAACACATTTCGAACCGAACACTGATTTTGGTAATAAAATTCAATGATTTGCAAGCGTTGCTCGTTAGTAAGTCTATTCATGATGAAATGTCAAAGCATACTGAGCATCTTTCTCTTTGACACCATGTCTGAAATCCCACGTGATCTGTCAAATACTAATGCATGAAAATCCTAACCTCAAAAAAATCACCCGTTAGTTGTTATTGTAATGTGGTTTTGGTTTCAGTCTTGAAGAACTCTTAGATGGAATTCGTTGCAATTTAGAAGTTTTTTCCTCCATATTTTAAAATATATCAAAATGTTTCAAAGATTCGCGTATTCTAAAGCGTAGTAGGCGTTGATTGGTATCGCAAAGAAATGTGAATAATTATGTAATTATGTAATTGTGATAATAAGCCAGCCATGTTTATCGGCATTGATCGAGAGTTATATGGATACATTTCAGTTTGTGCTGCGTTATAGGTATAATCCACGTCTACTTGCGCTAGACTCCTATGCCACCCTTCTAAATAACTTAACAAGTATTACTGAGCATTTCGAAATCGAAATCCGAAGAGGATTTACAATATATTGCTGTGTAGTTGCTTATTTTTATATTAGTGCACCATGTTGCCATAGAGTATAATAGTTTGTTTCCCACTTAACGTTTGCTTGTAAGTAACACGTAAAACTGATCAGAATAGATAAAGTCAGGATGATGAAAAGAGCTGAAATCTGTTGCACTGTCTGTATGAGTTCAGCCGCCAGTGTTCATTCTCTAACTTGAGTAATAACGAACAGATCATTTGAAAGATCCTCGGCCTACCATAGTACAGCAATTTTTTATTGAACACAGTTTCCGTGCACGGTGATACGCTGATTATATTGACTCTCCATCTTTTCGATACCATTTTCGAAGTACGATTTGTCTTTTTCTTCAAAATAGGCCTCAGTTACGGCGATCACATTCATTCGACGAAAATTTCTTCCCAGCGAGCATTCTTTTGACATTTAAAAACAGGTAATAGTCGCTGGGGTTAAGCAACACTTTCTTTTTCTTGAATCGTGGCCATTTTCGTTATAGTCTCTGTTGATGGACATTATGCTTTTACGGTAGTCATGTTTCACTCGTTGTCACATATCGGTGCAAAGATTTTGTTTTATTTCTATTTAATATCTCCAAACACTGCTCCGAATCATGAACTCGTGGTTGATCTTCTGGACTTTTATTTGTTTATGTTAGTTAAAATGTGCAAAATTTTCATGAAATTAAGTGAAAAAATTTTTTGTACAATAAAATTAGCGCTGGATATGAATGGAGTTTGTCCAGATCTTGGCTCAAACACTATATACATAATATTAGGTTGTCATCTATCTCCCTTCCGCCTTTTTGTCTTTTGATTTTCGCGGCTATAGTTAGTGCAGTTATAGACGTGTAAAAATGGAGTTCACTAACGCCGAAATTCGCGCTATTTTAAAGTTTTCCTTCGTTAAAGGTTAAAGATAGAGAAATGTTCCGTAAGATTAATGGTGTTTTGGGTGATGGTACTTTATCACTTCGAACTGCGGGCTAATGGTTTCGATGATTCAGAGCAGCTAAAAACGATACCATGGATAAGCCAGCCGGCGGAAGACCTGTGACGACGAATACCGATCAAATCATGGAAAATGTCGTGTTAGACCGTCATGTGGCATCTCGTGACATCGCCCAGAAGATGGAATTTAGTCACCAAACCCTTTTACGTCATCTGCAGAAGGCTGGACACACAAAAAAGCTTGATGATTGGGTGCCGCATGATTTTACGCAAAGAAACCTTTTGGAAGGAATCAACGCCTGCGATGTGCTGCTGAAACGGAACGAACTGGACCCATTTTTGAAGTGGATGGTGACTGTCGACGAAAAATAGATCACATACAACAATATCAAGAGAAAACGGTCGTGGTCGAAGGCCGGTGATTCGTCTCAAACAGTGACCAAGCCGGGATTGACGGCCAGGAAGGTTATGCTGTGTGTTTTCGTTGATGACTCTGACGAGCTTCGGGAGCTCTGATGGGAGGCTTTATCGCATTTACCATATAGCCCGGACAAAGCACCAAATGATTACCACACTGTTACTGTCCATGGCGAAGGCCCTTTTTGGTGTAAAGTTGAACTCAAAAGAGGCTTGTGAAAAGTGGATGTTCGAGTTCTTCGCAAATAAGCAGGGGGGCTTCTACGAGAGGGGCAGCAGATGGAAACAGATTATCGTACGAAATGGCGCATATTTGAACTAAATCCGATCACTGTAACATTTTGTATAAAGCATTGAATAAAGAGCAAAAAAGCGGAAGGGAGATATTTGACAACCTAAAATACATATGTAGGTTTCCTTTTATACGAGTACGTTGGTATTCGAGAACAAAAACAAAAGTTTATCATCGAATATACAATTTTGCATGCGTTTGCACCAAAGGCGAAGCATTTTTTCCTCTCTGATTGTTGAACATTTAAAATATTTGAACGCATAAACAGCCTCTTCAAGCGTCGGAAAACGTTGACTTTTAATTTATTTTTTACAAACGTGAATAAAAAGAAATCATTCTGTCCCAAGTCAGGGCTATGCAGAGGATGACTCATGTTTTGAGTGCTCAAAAATGCAGTTCTCTCAGTGATGTGTGAGAGCTGCCATTGGCGTGGTGAAGACTAATCCGCCTTCCCCGATTGTTTTTTCTGATTTCTTGAAAGATCACTGACAAAAAAATGGTTGTGAAATGTGTCAAAATGTACCGTACTGTGTTGTTGTGAAAAGATTGTGGTCAGTTTTTCTAAAAAAACAGGCAACCGTTTACTTGGAAGCGCGTCGTAATCGAACAACTTGTATTTATTTCGGCTCATCTTAAAACACCCATACATTAGTTTATCTCTGCACTCTTGATGAGTTCATCCCCGTCCAAAGTTGTAAAAATAGCCGAGATGCATATTTTAAGTTACTGTAAGCAACACAATTAGCGGTCGTATGCATAACATCGAAAGTGGCAAATTTTACCATAAACTTTTGAGTTCCCCGATTGCAACAACAGTGTTGCCAAATACGGAAATATAAAAGGCAGCCTACGTAATAAATTCCCCTCCACTTTTTAACATCTACTTAGTATATTAAATTTAGTTTCTTCGTTTGATTGACATAATATAATATTCGCTAACGATAAGTAAAATATAGTTTTAAAATTAAAGTGAGTTTATGGAATATAATATAAGTTAAAAAGATACACATTTTTTTTATTATTATTTTACATTGTACCTTGTGTATAACAACAATTCTGGTCTAATTAATTAGAAGAGATACTTAAAAGCTAAATGTTAAGAAATTCATTTGCTGCTACTGTTGTCTTACTAGGTCGGAAGGCTTCTTACGTTTCAACCGGATTTCTCGCCCAACAGTTTCCATGAGTCTGGACGCTTCGTCATTAACGTGCTGTCTAAGCCTCAGTTCGTGAGACTTTGTCAATTTGGAGATTTCATTTACCACTGAATTCACGCCTAGATCACAGTGCAGGTCAGCAGATCTAATGTACCAAGGAGCATTAATTAAAGTCCTTAGTACCTTACTTTGAAAGCGCTGAATGCTGGCAATACAGCTTTTACTTGAGCAACCCCATAATTGGGCTCCTTAGGCCCAAACTGGTTTTAAGACTTTCACAATTTGATTGTAATTTGCATATTTACAATTTCGTGAAACATTGAATTCTTTCGCAACATTTTTGAAAATTTAAATTTAAAGTTTGCCCACACAAATTCAGTCCATCGTTATTTGTTTCCTTTTTAAGTAAACCTAATTCGACTTGAAGATGGTTTACATATATCGGAACTATAATAGCAAAACGTTTTGCATTAGATGCAAATTGTTAACGTTTTCAGATATAGTTACATATATAGTTTTTATTAGAAATACATCTGTGAACGGTATTATAGCTTCGTTTAAATGAAACTAGTTTATGAAGGCAAAGGATATATACATCATTAGGTTCACTATATTTTAAAAGGATTAATGGTCCTTTTCTTGGCAGCCAATTTGTGAGACACGTCAAAAAGGAAAAAAATAATAATCAAAGTGTAAATGTTATGGAGCTTGTCTAAGATTGTACAGCTAAGCGATGCTTTGTGTTACCGTCTGCGGTGGTCTCATTAAATGTCCTCTTTTTTGTGGTTCTGCACTTGTCAATCAACGCCAAATAAACATTTATTACACCCCCTCCTCTAACAGTTTCTGAAAGAAATGTGCACATTTAAAGAGCAGCCAAGGCGGGTGTGTCATTTCAATTCAAGTGTTGTTGCTGTTGTTTGAAGTCAAGTGGCATAATATAATGAGTTCCGTTTTCACTCTCGCGTTGCATTCAATCTCTTTATGAATTGCGTCGTTGCTTGCTGCCGCCGCTTTTATTTATGTAATCACATGCACAGCTTGCCATTCACACTGCACTTTGAGGCTGTTGGCGAACAAACTGGTGAATGCGGACGCTTTATGTTGTTGCTGTTGTTGTCGTTTGGCATTTTTAAAGTGGCCAATTCAACGATTATTGCGCTGCCATTTTAAATGTCAAAGTGCCATAATGAATAAGTTTATTTATTCATTCATATTTGTAGGCGCGCTTTTGTGCCAGCATGCGCAGGCTAACAAGTGGGCGGATGTGTGTGTGAAAGAACCCTTTCAGAGCGCTGACGGCGTTCGCATGCGGGTTGAGGCTGGAGAATGCCAGGGAGTTACTTGACTTTGCGGACTCGTGGGAAATTCGCCAAATAAACAAACACACAATCACACACACATTGCGACACATTTGCCTAGCAAGCAGCCCACGCGAGCGTGCGTTTGCATGTGTGTGCTAACCTACGTTTAGCAGCAGCAAAAGCGCAGGAATTTTACACCTTTTGGCTTTCTAGCGGCGTGTCGTATGGCATCTGCTTCTCGCCGTTTGCCCCAGATTTTTTTGTGTGGCGTTTTTTGTCGGTCGCTTCGACGGTTCCCGTACCATGTTGTACACTGCACCCGTTGCTTTCGTTGTTGTTGTAGATTCGCCCATGCAAAGGGTTCGCTGTGGCGGCCAGTGGTGGGCGGCTACCGTGGACGCCTAACCATCGGCGAGGGCGTTTTCTCATCGCTCCGTTGAGCTTGGTTGGCCTCACGTGAGTGGAATTCTAAATATGCCACTGCCACGTGTGCGTGCGTATGGCGGTGTGTTGTTGGCTTTGCTTTTGCAATTTACTTGTTCGTTTCTGCTAGGTGTCGCAAGTAATGTGCGCTATTGTTATTGTTGTTTTTACTTGCTGTTTTGTCGCTATTTGTACGCATTGTTAACGAGGCTGAAAATTAGTATTTGTTCGCAACTTCCACCTCACGCACTCCTGAAGACTTTCAATGAACTTGGACTTTGCAGCGATTTCGCAGGGCAATTTTAGTTTTCTTTCAGTTTTAATTCCCAGCAACTGGCTCGTTGCAGGGGCGTTTAGACGCCGAAAATCTTAGTATGGGCGATAGACATTACAAACTGTCTCTTTCCATATTATAGATTTCTGAAATGAAAACACATGAACCCTAATAATTGTTTGTTAATTTATCGAACTTTTAACCCGTTGCCACATTTGTTGTAATCAAACAATTTTAAGCAATATAGGTTGTCTATAACAACATTTCCTTGCTGTTTTAAAAAGAGTCAACTGATTAATAATGATAATGATAATGATGATTGTTATTTTTTTTTTTGAAAGTATAGGGTGTTTAGATGTTCCTTGAACACACACACAATCACATTCGGTGCCAGGGGAACGCCGATGACTTTGTCATAATGGCATGAGGTAAATTTGAGAACAGTTTTTGTTACATAGTTCAAAGAGGCTTAAGTCTAGTAAAGGGATGGTGCAATATGGTAGCGTTAATTGTCAACCCGACAAAACCAACTGTCGTCTCTGTTAAAAGGAGAAGGTCTCTTCCGGGCTTGAGGTCCCCAAAACTTGGTGGCAGGTAATTGGAGGTGCTTACGAGTAAAGGCTGAAATTTCTAGACACCATATTGCGTAGTTAAAAAGTCTTTTCGTATTTTGCCAATAGATGTCGTTGCAGTCGTATATCTCCAGTGTTACCAATCATATGGTGTCATACCATATATTGTTGGAAAGGTGAGATTAAGCTTCGTTTAACCCAAAAAAATTAAATTCGGGGAAGTTGAAAAAAGTTAGAAACTCGCTATATTTTGAAATATAGGCATAAAAAGGGAAGAATGCCACGCAAGCCACCAATGAAATTTGTGAAGTTAACGGAGACGATGCTGTACAAGTTCGTATAGCACAACGATGGTTCGTTCGCTTCCGTTCTGGAAATTGCTATTTAGACTGATGAAAGTTTTACACTGATGGAATAATGTCTTTGGCGAAAAAATGGCAAAAAGTGGTCGATCAAGTCTGATTAGAAATATGAAAAGACTTTTTCGACTACCCAATATTAAACTCGATCGTACGTTGGAATATGCACTTGGAATTAATTCTCTGGCAACGCAGTCTTCAACAATTTCAAGACTCGCCTACGTCTGCGCTTCAGGAGCAATGCGCACTTGCCTAAGGCATGCAGCGAAGCATATCATGCTGCTCATGGCAGCGGAGCACTCGCCCTTCTACCAAGCGATGTCACTAGCACTTTCTAGTAGCGCACTGACGGCTCGAAAATACCGGAAGGCATTGCAGTAGGAATTGTGGGACCGCATACCAAACCATCAATACCAATGATATGCTTTTCAAATATCTTTCAAGCAGAAGTTTTTGCTATAAGTCTGTGCGCAGAAATCAATCTCCATCAAAATTATCGTAACCAGCGTATCGCTATACTTAGCGGTAATCAAGGGGCACTAAAAGCGATCTCAGCCTATGAAGTCAAATTGATATTAACGGAGAAGTGTATTATAGTTTATATAATTTAGAGGAAAAGTTTTAACAACAAAATATATTCCCTTGTTCCCTACGACTTCAATAAATTGCGCCGAAATAATTATATTTATGGAAATAGCAATTCAAATAAACAAAAGTGAAAATCTTAACAAAAATAAATTTATTTCCGGTGTAATATAGGGTGATTTTTTAAGAGCTTGATAACTTTTTAAAAAAAAAAAACGCATAAAATTTGCAAAATCTCATCGGTTCTTTATTTGAAACGTTAGATTGGTTCATGACATTTACTTTTTGAAGATAATTTCATTTAAATGTTGACCGCGGCTGCGTCTTAGGTGGTCCATTCGGAAAGTCCAATTTTGGGCAACTTTTTCGAGCATTTCGGCCGGAATAGCCCGAATTTCTTCGGAAATGTTGTCTTCCAAAGCTGGAATAGTTGCTGGCTTATTTCTGTAGACTTTAGACTTGACGTAGCCCCACAAAAAATAGTCTAAAGGCGTTAAATCGCATGATCTTGGTGGCCAACTTACGGGTCCATTTCTTGAGATGAATTGTTGTCCGAAGTTTTCCCTCAAAATGGCCATAGAATCGCGAGCTGTGAGGCATGTAGCGCCATCTTGTTGAAACCACATGTCAACCAAGTTCAGTTCTTCCATTTTTGGCAACAAAAAGTTTGTTAGCATCGAACGATAGCGATCGCCATTCACCGTAACGTTGCGTCCAACAGCATCTTTGAAAAAATACGGTCCAATGATTCCACCAGCGTACAAACCACACCAAACAGTGCATTTTTCGGGATGCATGGGCAGTTCTTGAACGGCTTCTGGTTGCTCTTCACCCCAAATGCGGCAATTTTGCTTATTTACGTAGCCATTCAACCAGAAATGAGCCTCATCGCTGAACAAAATTTGTCGATAAAAAATTTTCGAACCGAACACTGATTTTGGTAATAAAATTCAATGATTTGCAAGCGTTGCTCGTTAGTAAGTCTATTCATGATGAAATGTCAAAGCATACTGAGCATCTTTCTCTTTGACACCATGTCTGAAATCCCACGTGATCTGTCAAATACTAATGCATGAAAATCCTAACCTCAAAAAAATCACCCTTTACAATCTTCAAGACGTTCATAGTGAAACATATGTGGCACACAGACACATAACTCTTACCAATATGAGGGTAACACGCATATACTCATGCGCCTCGTGCCCTCGTGTCATCGGGGCACCGAACGGCATGCAATCGCAGCAGCACTCTGTGTCTCGCAAAAAAGGAAGAAGTTGTTGTGCGTGTTGCCCTAAAGCATGGCAGGTGCTATTTTAGTTTAAATTATGCAAATTGAATTTTTCTCTCGAACAAAATGTGCGAGTATGTGCCATCACTTAGACGAAACACAGACAGACACACAAGTGTGCCGAGCTGCTTTGAAGTGAGCAAAGTGCGGGTGAAAGACTGCACAAATATATTCACAAATATTCAATGGCACTTTCACTGCCGCTGCAAATGAAGGAAAGATAAAAGAACTGCTGCGAAGTATAGCATAATAAATAGAATGTGACAGCAGCAACTCTCGGGGAAAGTTGGGTTCTTTCTGCTCGCACATCTACTTTACGCTTTTTTATGATACAAAGTGACTTTGGGAATATTATTCAAAAAGCACGAACGCATTTCGCCAAAAGATAATCCGTAATGTGGAAATCTCAGTTACATAGTATTCGTGGGGGTTCGTGTGGCAACGAGGTGCAGTTGGAGGTGACTGAACCCAATATACTTGTAGTTTCTTCCAATCTAAGATTAGATTAATTCAGTAGTTCGTTTGCTGCTATCAAAGATTCTGATGTTGGGAGAAAAATTCCCGCATCTATGTCTTCCACTGTGGTATTGTCTCGGTATTCGAGAAAGCATCGCTTCGCGTAAAAAATAGTTCTATTTAAAGATATGCGGCAAATCCTGTACGACTTGTTTCATTACACTTGCTGCAGCAAGAGCAAAAAGTTCTTGTCTGAAAAGTACCGAAGAGTCATGGTAGGGAATTCATATTTATATGCAGATTTTTGGATGTCATTCGAGATTTGCAAACTGCAAATCTGGTCACTTTCTGCTGTATTCATAACTAAATAGGAGAAAGATGTGAAAGTGTTGAAAGCTGTGGCTTGTGCAAATTGTTAATAAAATATAATGGAAATATGCAAATTTCGAATAGAAATAGTCTGTATCCGTGGGTGATGGCTGCAGACAATTGCTAATATTATGCAAAGTTTGGCGCTTTTGTGATTTGCAACTACTAATTTGGCGTTAAAGTATATCATTCCAGTTCTTAACCAATAATTTAGACATGGATGTAGAATTTAACAGTTCAAAATTGTCTACTCACATCTCTTTAAATATCAATTACTCATTACTTCTACATTTGGGAAATCAAATAATAATGAGATATTGCCTACATCTAGGCGCGTCTTTATTCTCGAAATCTGTTAGCCTCTAAGTAGAAAATATTCACCTTATATTTCGAAGAATTTTTATTGTGTGTGACAGAACACGCTGTTATCACTTAAGAGATCTACGAAATACCTTTTGGAGGTTTTGTGTTGCTAATTTTCTATTTGTAAGTCAGAGCCAACTAACTAAGTATAACTCAACATATCATCTGTTATCTCCATTTATCTATATCTTAACAATAAGTAGAATGTTATTAGATCTAAAAAATAAGGAAATAAATTTTGTTGCCAACACTGATGAGGCGCTATTAGATGCTTACGAAGTTCCCGTTTCTATCCAATTCCATATATTTTTTTGATCCTTTAGAATAAAACTTAAATTCGATCTCTAAACTTGACTCTTCTTGCAGGGCGGAATGGGATAGGATAAGTATTTATAAAAATGCGTCCAAACTAGATAATCGCGTTGGAGGTGCTGCCTTTTGCTTCAAAAAAATAAGATGTATGAATTGTACAAGACGATAGTGAGGATCAGAGCATTTAAAGAAAACCTTTTTGTTCTGCCAAAGCGTATTCTCACAACAAGAAATATATCCACATATACAGATAGCCAGTCGGCTTTCAAATTACTGAAGCATCTTAGGGTTTAATCAAAGACAGTGAAAAATGTCTAGATACCTTTAATCACGATAAGCTTGCTATAGGTTCGGGAACATAATGATATCCCTATTAAATGAGTCTATGGGGATGCAAAATTTAGTATAGGAAAAAAATTTAGTTTTGAAAAGTAAACGTGATCTTTATATATCTCAACTCTTATACTGAAATAATATCCTATAGCTTTACAAGCCCACATAATCTCACTTTATACAATAAATATGGAGCAAATTGTGAGACTTCTCATTAAAATCAAGTGGACACATCATCATCATCTTTTGGCGGTACAGCTCTTTCTGGATCATTCCCGGCTTTATTTCAATTGGCATACAAGCTTTTTCATGTCTTCCTTGAATTTGTCAATTAATCTTCATCCCGGTCTTTCACTTACTTTCGTGGTAAATACTGACTATTAAATTTTCGTCTGTGCTCTCTTATTGTCCATATTCGACACATGACCGAGCCATCTTTATCGGTGCGCCGTGATCGATCTTATGACATATTCATGTTTTATATGTTGGTCTAGCTCATGGTTCTACTTTATACGTTTTTCGTCATTATGCTTTATTGTTCCAAAGATTTTGGCTATGATAAAAACATCGAACAAATAATTTGCCTCAAGTTTTTGTATTTCTAATCAAATTTCGTGAACGGAATCGTTGCGAATGTGGAAAGAGCTTACTGTGATTCAGTTTTAGCAAAAACGCAAGCCTACAGGTGGTACAAAGACTTCAAAGACGATCGAAAGATCGTTGAAAACAAGCCTCGTTCTGGGCGACCTTCGACCCTTTCAATTGATAAAAAATATTAAAAAGTGAAGGATAAGGTGCTCGAGCATCGTTAGGAAAGTATTGGAGAGATGGCTTAATATCTCTCACGAGTCCCTTCGAGTGATTTTGGTGGATATTTTGGGTATGAAACGCGTTCTTGCTCGACTTGTCCCGATAAAGTCAATTTTTTTTTTCAAAAAGAGAACCATTGTGAACGAATCTAAAGCCAAAACACACAAGGAATACCATCGAACAGTCACCGTATTCACCAGATTATGAACACGTTTTCAGTCGATCAAAAAGATAAAACAAAATTCGCTGAACGAGCTAAAGGCTTTCCCAAAAGATGTTTCGAGGACTGGAAAAATTGTTGGCATAAGTGGATTTCTGCTGGTGTGTATTACTTTGATGACCACAAAATAAAGTTCGTTGAATAAATAAATATTTTTCGTTTTATTTTCAAATTCGAGGTATGTTTTTTCATAATTTATACTATTGCTCCTAGTCGTATGGTACCGTAATGCTTGTTGTTGGTTTCTCTAGCATAGAATGTTTAATGTATTGACATGCCCTTAGAGTATATAATATTCGGCTGCTCATTAACGTAAGCGCCTTACTTGTTCTTAATAGTTTTTCACTTGAATGATTTCGAACTATTAATATTAAGTCAATCAGTCTAATTTACTTCGAATCAAATTCTTGCCAACGAATTCTCTAAAATTTGCGAACCGACACTATGTAAATCATAAAATCAAAAGCACCTTTACAGGCAGACTACTACTATACTACTTATTACGTAAGTGAACATTTGAGACAATAATGTGGCAGCTGAGGCAAACCAAATTACCATACAGATTTACTAGAAAATGTGCCAGGGCACATTAATATCTAAACTTACAAAACATTTACATGCGCACGCATAAATAATACTCAGCAAACATTTGCCAGTTGTCTAAATTTGAGTTTATGTCAAGCTCTGACTATTACCGCCATACACACACACGCACACATGGCACGCAGCTGGATAAACATGTGCGCATGTGTGTGTGTGTGGCAAGTAAAAGCAGCTTAAATGTACCAATAATTTGCATAAATTCTCTTGACATGTTATCAAAATCACACTCCAAATGATTAAGGTGTGATTTCGAGTGATCTTGTGTGATTTGGCTACGTGAAACGGCCATGGCAGCCCGCTGGCTGTGAGCTTGCCATGAATGGCACCCGCAAGCTTATTCCATTACACTATTTGTATTTGTGGAATTCACTATTTTCCAGCAATGCGGCAGATACGAGACCTGAGAGGTGTGTGTGAGTGTGTGTGGCGTTGTGACTTACAGTCAAACACATTACAACAAATATATACGGTATACATATATATTAATATCGCCCGCTTATTTGCCTGCGTTCTCGGCGCTGTGGGAGTCTCGATGTGTGTATGTACATATGCGTGTGCGCCTGTCATAGTACGCATATTTTGTGCGCTCGCTTTCGGTTATGTAATGGCAAGCGTTCTCAATCATATTCACTCATACATACAAATAGAAGCGTGTAAATTCACATGCGTTGCGTTGCGTTATAAGCGTCTGTCTGCTCACATTAGTATTTGCGGATGTGGGCGCGTATGTGTGTGCGTGCTTATTTACGTATTTACACACACATACATGCACATATTACTCACCCATGCAAATTTGTAAATCTGTATTTGCATTTCAATTTAAATCTTTATTTGTCACAACAATGACAAATTATGTGTCAGCATTTTAGTGGGGAAACTAAACTGTCAGTTGATATTTTGAATTTGTTGCCACAAGTTAATTTATATGTTAATACGTGCCGCATTCCCCCCACGCTTACCCCTTTGTGGTTGCTGTCCCAATTCCTATCTGTCTATTCACCACCACCACACACACACACGTAGCTTCATACAGTTGTACATAATTCCACGTGATGTTGTTGTTGTTGTTGTTGCACGCATAGTAATATTTTGAGCTGTGACAAGTTTTTAATATACGTGTTCATATTGTATATATGTTAGTTTTTAGTGATAAGTTGGGTGGAAATTATGAAATCAACTCTTTTTACGTAGTCGAAACGGCAAATGTAAATATATAAACGCTTTACTTTTTTATAGTAGATGGAAGTATCGAACGCTAGAGTGCGAAACTTTAATCCACTCTGTTCAACTTACTCCCATCGTGGGAGAGAAGATGTCATTTTAGTTTTCCCTATTGTGGGGACTAACTGACGCCGCATCAGTTGTAAATATCTCAATCCTGTCTTAACTATAGCTTGTAAAGGTAGCTTCTAAAGCACCCATGACCACTGAGTAATTGGATCAGTTGGAATCCAAGGACCTTTTTTGCCTATTTAGCCATCTCTATGGATGTTCGGTATCACTCTGAGGGTCAACCGTTCTTTGGATTTCTGCTATCTTTTTGCTGCCGTAGTCGTCTTTGATAACATGCCTATTTACACGAATTCATTTTCTTGGACATAAGTGGGCGCCATACTGGCTAATATGTTTCCAAAATCGCTCATCTGGCGTATTGCAGGAAGTCTATCCACTGTGTTTTTTAGTTTAGCATATCTAGCACCAAGTTCCATGTTGGAACTGCATACAATACAACTGATCTCATTAGTTTAGCTATTAAAAATCGTTGGCTGGCAGGCAGATAGCCTCTATTTGCCTTCACTCTACTTTATACTTTAGAAGTGGAAGTATTCTCACATTCGCCTATGCCGAGCAATATTTTTTCTTGGAGCTTATGTTCAAGACTTATCTTAGATTTTGCATTTCTGGCTAAAAATATGGCACTTGGTTTATTGTAATGGAAATATTGTGCTTAGCGTTTTGTTAAAACAAGAAAAACGTTAACTTCGGCTCCACCGAAGCTAATATGCCCTTCACAGGTGAATTTCTTTTAGTCGCTATGTGTTCAGTTTGTATGGAAGCCATATGCTAAAGTAATCCGATCTGAACAATTTTTTCGGAGATTATATTATTACCTTAAGCAGTAATCCATGTCAAATTTCGTGAAGATACCACGTCAACTGCGAAAGTTTTCCATACAAGCACTTGATTCCGATAGTTCGGTTTGTATGGCAGCTATATGTTATAGTGGTCCGATATCGGTAGCTCCGACAACTGAGCAGCTTCGTGCAGAGAAAATGACGTTTGCAAAATTTCAAAACGATATCTTAAAAACTGAGGGACTAGTTCGTATATATACAGACAGACGGACGGACGGACAGACAGACGGACATGGCTAAATCGCCTCAACTCAGCATACTGATAATTTATATATACAATTTATAGGGTCTCCGATGCTTCCTTCTGGGTGTCACAGACTTCGTGGTAAACTTAATATACCCTATTCAGGGTACAATAAATATTATGTCAGTAGGGAGATTAAGAATCTTTAACATCTATTCCATCATGTACATTCTAATGAGATTTCCTTCTTCGAAAGAAGTTCCTGGTGTAATTGCTTAACCCTTTTTCACTAATGTAACGGTTTTGAGCACGCGAGGCATTACCTTAGCAGTGAGCTTCAGTCTGCTCAAATATTCATGGACGAAATATTCCGTACATTTTCTGATTGGGCTAAATATATTGGATTACTAAGGATTGATTCAGGTATGATCCTTATCATTCTACTCATTTTTAGCGTTCTTAAATAATTGCGATTACAAGGTGTCCAAAGTAAACAGGACTTAAAAAAAATTAATTTTTTTTTCCGCAAAATCAATTAATATTATTCAAAATAGACTCCTTCTGCTTCAATACAGCTTTTTGCACGGTACGAAAGCATGTCGAATGAGTGGTTTAGCTCGTTGGCCGGTATGGCCACCAATATGTCGGTGCAAGCCTTTTGAATGGCCTCTACGTCTGCATAACGCTTTCCTTTCATGGGCAAATGCATTTTTCCGAAAAGGAACTTCACTTCAAATGAAATGATGAAATGTCATGAGACTCTCACTGGATAATCGATAGAGATAGCAGATTCTTACGCATCAGTCGACATATAGTACAGATGGCGCCACCAGGGGCCTGCTTACTGAGGAACGCACCTTGTACATTGTGAAAAAAATAAAATAATAGCAATCTCTTCTTGTTTCTTCGCAAATAGAAAGAAAATTGAGAAAATTTAATATGTTGTAGGAAAGCACTCCTCCTAAAAATGTAGACTTAAAGATTAGAAAAAAAAATTATTTACATATTTGAACAATCTAAGTATGTCATCAGTTTATTTTTCTCTTACCATTCTCAAAAACAAGAAAAGATTGCAAAAAATTCGACTATATCTTAATTTTTAAATCAGGTTCTTTCGCACTTCCCACTCATTATACCATCGCAGCAAATTCCAGCCCACACGTTGGTATGTTTGTATGAGGCTGAGGGCAAAAACAAGTTTTTTTTACATGTAAACACACACACACATACATAGTATGGCTCATACGAGCATGGCTTGCGGCGTTGCGGTGCCACACTGCGTATGCGGTTTCGCCCATTCTATTCCATTTCAGTCCATTTCGTGCATTCCATATAACATATTCGTTTCGTTTGTGACGTGATTGCGGCTAGACGTCCCGCGCATTGCGGTTCCTGAACAAAAAACAGCATACCCATGCATATATATGTATATATAAGATATTTCCTATACACTTCGGGAGACATGTGTGCGTTTGCTCGCATTTAATGGAATTATTTGCTGCGTACGCAGAATTAATTCACATTTTAGTTGTGGGGCTGATATAAATAGTTGGTGGGCAAAAACATTGCAGTCAAATTAAATATGAATAGAGCTTAAGCTGTGGAATCCACCAGTTCCCAAGCTGTTTACGTGCCGTTACATCGCATACACATATACATATAAGTATGTATATATATGTGAGTTTTTTATTCCAATTTGTATTTCTGGCATTCCAAAATATTTAGTTGTTACACCATACAGACGCACAAATTAACATCTCTATGAGCTCAGTAAATTTAGTTGGTCGCTGTTCTCCCTCTTGTATGTCATTTCAGGGGAGTGATGATGAAACTTAAAAGTTGAAAGTTAAACTGTTAAAATTTGCTAGTTTTTGTTTAAAGTTTCAAAATTGGTAACAATTGCAACCTTCAGTAATGGTGTTGACTTACTATTATATTAAAAAAATTTACGTTTTAAAGTGCTCCGTATATGGGGAACTTGAACAGTTTTCCGAAAAGCGTTATTTTGTATTAATTTTTCAAATATTTTTCCAAAAGCACGCACCAGCTTGAACCTCTTTATTTTGATGACCATACGCTATTGTTACAATTCGTTTATCTTTTTTTACAACGCGGCAACTCTCCTTCATGAAAACATTGTAAACTCTAGGTTTAGTTAGTGCATTTCGCCTCAAATTTTTTTCTGTCTTCCGTAATGATTGAGATTCAAAAAAAGCGGTCGTCTTAGAAGTGGTGGTGTTCTCCTAGCAGTTCATCGCAAATTTCGCCCTCATTCAATATTGCTTGATAATGATGAATCTATTCTGGACCAACTACATATGTATTCTAATTGTTGTTTCCTACATCCCTTCTAATAGTCCTCTAGAGTTGTATAAGATTATTATAGTTAATAATGCGAAACAGAGAAATATTTATGTTATTGTTTCTATATTCCTGCTCTTATTCTCTCCAATGTATCTAAGTGCTAGCCTGCTTAGTTTCAATTTGATTCAAAGAGTCTTAATCGATTTCTTGACTTAGTATTTCTCAGCGATAATTTAAACTTTACGTTTCTTGAGGATTTTTCTTCCATTACTCCAGCTACCATTTATCATTCTTTTTTAATGTTTGAGCTTCTTACTTATATTTTCGCTCCTGTCAAGTCAATTGACGGACTAGGTTTTAATTGCATTGTGTGATTTTACAAAACTCAACGATCAGCTCCTTGAGTTTAATGAGATGATTTACTTTTCTGATTAGATACTGCTAATAGTTTCTCAATTTTTAAGCAATCTCTTTAAGAATTTTGTCGTTATAGTATCCCCGTTAAAAAATACAACCATATACGTATAAGTTGCCTTGGTATACTAAGGACCTCAAATGACTGAAAATGTTTAAAAATAAATATTACAGAAAATTTTCTTCAACAAAAGCTCCTGCCTCCTTCGCTGAATTTCAAGCCGACATAAAACTGTTTAATAGTTTGTCTAACATTAAGTCGAGTCATAAGTCTTTTTGGAATTCTAAACAGCCGTGTTTGGCCATTCCTTCCGTTTTACGCTAGGGTGATAAGCCGGCATGCACTCCGGGTGAAATTTATACCTTTATTGCTAAATTCTTCCAATCAAATTATGTACATTACGAACTTGGAATTATTTTTATTTTTTTGCTAATAATTTTCCATCTGTAAATTTTGGCACACTGTGTCATTCGCAGGATGATATTGCCAAGACTATTTGTGATATCAAGCCTTCGTTAAAAAAAATGTCGCACAGTATTACAATTTAAAAAATATGCTCTTTCTATTTTCACTCTGTAGTGGATCAAGTCATATGTCATAATGGACGGGCTGTTGTTGTGATGTCATCCGATTCTGTCATTGCGTCATAGGGAGTTACACAGGGAAGCGATTTAGGTCTTATTCTCTTTCTGGTGTTTATCAACGGCATTTCTTGTAGTTTATTTTTTTCTAAGTTTTTCCTATATGCAGTTATCTTAATAATATTCACAATAATCAAAAAATCTGAAGATTTATTACTATAGAGTAGTAAAAATTCAATGTGATATTGATAGCTTTTATGATTGGTATCTGAAATTACAGCTTTCTTTAAATTTGGATATTTGCTCCCAAATTTCGTATGCGAAGGGACATAGCATTTTACCTTCTTGTTACAATATTTTAAATAGCATCCCAAAATGGTTAACCGAAATCAAAGATCTTGGGCCAATCTTTGACAATAGATTTTTGTTCAATAATGCCATCAATTACATCACTTCTAAATCGTTTTCTGGCTTAGCTTTGTCCGTCGAAATGGTTCCAAATTTTTTGAAACCTATACGTTAAAATTATTGTATGTTTGGTTGATTCTAGATTTGGGAAATCGTGCCTTTCAGTAAGCTAAATTAATGTGAAACCCAAAGGCTAATGTGAGTTTGGTAATGAGTAATATTTTCGATCTAGGTTTACATACAATAGACACGTTTTTAAGTTTCTATAAATTACAAAGTTTCATTTGGTAATAGTCTGGTCCCATGCTCTAACCGAGATACACTGTCGGGCTTGAAAATTTTCAAGTATGAATCTCATAAAACATTTTCCCAAAGAATAACTTGTTCTTTTATGGGTTTATGCTTAGCTTAGACAGCTTTTACCCATACCTTTATTCAGATTCTGTCAAGAAAGTTATAATACCTCCATAGAGTAGAACACCCTTGGGTTTAGTGAAAAATAGTTTTATTTCCACTTTTATATGCAAACTATTTGCCACACTGCGACTTTTAACTAACAGCTTATTGCAGGCGGTGCACCGTCGCCGCCGAGCGCTCGTTCTGACTTTTAATTAGTTATGACACAGAAAATCTTGTTCCCCTAAAAGTTGTGACTTCTGTTGATTTCCAAACAGCAAAACCAAACGAAAGCTGTGTTGATTAAATTTTGCATGAGAACGACTTGCAGATAGAGCGAGATAGAGATAGAGAGATAGGCGCATAGCCGAAAGCAGGAAATGCACTGCAACTAAAAATGGAGTGCCAAGCGTGCGGCGAAGAGCCGACTCTTGCCCTTTCAACGAAATAAACCAAATTTAAATGAACTCAAACGAAGCAACGGAAGTGTTGAGCGACTTGAAAGTTTCAATTTACTATTATATTTATATGTACATATATATTCAAATATCATCCAAATATATAAACAAACAAAAGTCAGTTTGCTGCGTTTATTAGCGAAACATTTTAGTGTTTGCTGGCAAAAGTTGGGTTAAAGACAAGCAAAACTGCTGCCCAACTAAGCGTTGAGTGATTGTGAGCGAAACTTTGCTGCGCCGAAGTCCGAAAAATTAACACAAGGCTTTTTTCAACAACAAACGCACTCGCTTTTAAATAAAGTTGCAAGTAAAGTGGCATCGCATAGCAGTATTTAATTTCGGAAGAAATAGTAAAACTTCTACTCTTTCCTTCTACTATTTTGATTTCTACGTTTTAAGCGTTGAATTATCAAAATGAGTAGAAGCGAAGTTGTGACCAAAAATATGACCACAAATATATATTGGGTATTATAATGGGTGACCCATTTTGAGGTTCCCTATTTCTTAAGAAACAGGAACTTCAGGTCTAATGGGGAGTGTTTATCAGAACATTCTTTGGCATTTATTCTTTCATGTCTATTTCAAGTGTTGGCGACGACTACGTCTCAGATGTTTCATCCAATTTTCGATGGCTCGTTTGAGGTTTTGATGCAAAGTGTGGGAAGTGTCGCCATCTTGTTGATGTCACCGAGATCACGAGTTTCAATTTCAGGCATCAAATAGTCGATTATCATGGCGCATTAACGATCGCCGTTGACCTATGGACCAATGATTCCATCGATTCACAAATCACAACAAACCGTTTTTTTCTGGACGACAATTTCGTCCCAAATGCGGTTGTTGACATACTCATTGAGCCAGAAGTGAGCCTCATCGCTAAACAAAATTTAGCGGATCTTTTTGGAACTTTTCTAGAGCCCATAAAGCGAAGCAATGTCGTGCTAGACGTGCTCCATTCGGTCGAATATTATCCAATAATAATTGCTGGGCCTCAAGATAGGTGATGGGGTTACGAATAGTACGCTCAGTAGGATGAATCCGATTTGGTGATCATAAGTTGAGCGAGTTGCGTGAAACACATTCTTTACAGAACGTAAAATTTCGTAATAAAGTTAAACGATTTATAGACTTTGTTCAACCGTAAGTGCCTCCATGATAAAATGTCAAACAACACCGAAAAAAATAACATGACAGCTTGACACGACTCACGTGATCTGTCAAAGAAAGAAAGGCTATTTAACCTTGGAAGACGCGTTAGCTTCGAAGTTCGAATTTTTTTACATTTTTTTTTGTTTTATTTTTTATAAAAAATGTTTGTTGGCGGGCATATTAGGCTGACTTTTTGTTATTATAACACACGTATCTTCTAAAATAAAATACTCAAAGAAAAAAGTCTCCGTGTGGACTTGGTGTTGTCGAATATCTTCAAAAAAAAAAAATGTAAGCACTTAACGAAAAATATATTTTAGATTTCTTCTCTGATTAGCAATATCTACCAATAATTTTAAAAAAATGTTCTCTTAAAACTTGGTAAAACTTGGTTTTGGATTAACTCCTAACACAAGTTGTATTAACTCCACTCTGGGTACTCTGGATAAGACGCTAATTATTTATCAAAATGAAAACATAACTAAAATGGCATATCGTTCTGCCATTATGCTGATCAAAGGATCAAACTACATTGAGTTTAAGGTTCAGTCGAGTGCAGGTCGGAGGTCACCTGAGTATTCATTCTTTGGCGCATGCGGTTCATTGAGTTCTCGTTGTTGTAATTAGGAAGAAGCGAAGACGTCTGTTGCAACTTAGTTGCATCTATGGGTGGTCTTGCAAATGAGCTGGCCTACAAATCTGCTATTAGTAATTTGGTAGTGGTTAACTGCCGTTTTACAAAGTCATCGTGCAAAACGAAGGCGTATGCAAATTGCGTGGCGCAGTATATATTTCTTGCTAGAAGCCACCTCGTCACACTAACGATGTGCGCACTTAGCCGTAGAAATACGAGTGGTGTTCGCTCTTCGCTTCGCTACTTCATATTCAATTTTCGCCTCGCACTGCTTCACCATCGTTCACTGCCCAGCGCTGTCGCAGCTAGCGTGTTGCGCTATTTTCCACAGCAACTTGAAGATTATGCAAATTCAGTTTAGTCAAACACACGCTAAATTGTAGCGGTGAAAAAGCGCCAACAACAACACACAAACAACAGCAACAACATGAAAGCATTTCAATTGCAAGCGTGGCTTTGCTGTTGTTGCAGCTGCAATACTTGAAAACACCGTTAAGTTTTGCACAACTTTCCATTGCCTAACGAATGCAGAGAAGTGCCGAGTGGCATTGCCATAGACAAAGCAGCAGCTAAGGGAAGCACTGCGCGATTTGGTGTGCTGCAATGTTTCGAGTCCCGTTGAATGAAATTGCGCTGAGTATTTTCCCTCGCATAAATGCTGCATTTGCAATTTGCATTCACTTTTCAAGGAGCAGCCGCAGCAGCAGCAGCAGCTTCGGTGGGAATGCAAATTTCACTGCTAAACAAAAACAATCTCAACATAAATGCATAGAAACAGGCATAACAAGTGGATTAACAAATAGTGCCTGCAATAAGGATAAAAGTATAAGCGAGAATAAGTAAATACGAACCGGTGGCGAATGTGGCGAAAGCGGAGGTGAAATACTTTTGTTCGTGGTTACTATTTAGGTTAGGAAATAAATCGCGGAAAATGCTTTATTCTTCTTTCAAGCAAAATTGTTATTTTTTGAAACTTCCTGCTTGAAAATAATTATTGACCGAAGCTTATTGATCCAATATTTTTGTGGTGAATGGTACAATCGAAGAGATCGTGCTCTTTAAATGTATAGTTACTCACTTTTTGCACTTTTCAATAATTCACTCCCAAAAAAATGCAAGCGTAATTTATGTTTAAAATGGATATAATTAAAAATGTAATTATTCTTGTTTACAATAAAATATGTAAGGGAGAACGGGGAGTAACGGCGAGTGTACGAGATGGTATCCGGGTTAAGCGAGGTGAGGTTGTCTGATCAATATGAATTGACGTAGGACTCAGCATCATTGATGGCTGAAATAACCGCTGAAAAAGCGAATGTAACTCGGGACTGTTGACGAAGACGAATCAGCTGACAGCGAGTCAAATTGCTGATGATTCGAAAGAGCAGGGGCTATGATCCCACCCTCTTATGTTAAATATATGGTGTGGATGTCATCAAGTGTGGTGTAGTGACCGTTTTGTTGCTTGATGGTAAGAAATGTCGTCGTGTGGTGATATCTTGCGGAAAGTGGTAGTGTTCTCAGGTCTGGCGAAATGTACGATGATGCGGAAGTATTTCCCGTGGTGGTGGGGGCTTAGCTCATTTAAATCTAATCGATATATAATTGTAGTTATATATGCATATCTATTTATATAAATGAGCGAATGACGAGACGTGCTGAAATCCGGGTTATTGTCTGTCCGTCCGAGATTTATTCATGAAACTTTCTGTACATATTTTTGGCAGCCAAGGGAGTTCGGCATTGCGGGCCTAATCAGTCCACTGATTGACCATTTAACGAAAACATATAAAGTGTCATAACTAAGCACTGTATAAAGATACCAAACTGTAATTTAGTACAGAGGATTGTAATAGCGAGGACACGGTAAGACTAAAATTGTTACAAAATATTTTACTCATAACATGGTATCTTTGGCCCTCAAATAAACTCAGGCGAAAAACTTCCCTAATCGCCATATAATTAGTATCAACATTTTTAAACATCCGGTTTACTTAAGGGAATTCCTCGGGTAAAAAACATCATTTCTTCAACTATTTTTTTCTCATATTAAAAATGAAACAATTTATTAGAATTTTTTATTGTCATAAACATACCGTATTAACAAAGAAATTCGGAAATTTTTGGGCAAAAAATATTTTAAACTCGGCCATTGCGACGCCGTTTCGAGTGCCACCTCTGAAAAAATATGAGCCCGCATTTGCAGGATAACTCATTTACTGAAGTGAAAAAATAAGTGTCTTGATTAAAACCTTAACTTAGAATTAGGATTTTTGGCAAGCATTTTTACAAAAAAAATGAAAATTTCAGTGAAAATTTCTCGACTTTTTTTTTCAAATAGTTGTAATCGAAAAAACCCCTTTCGGTTGAGTAGTTCTTGAGAAATCTTGGCGACCGACTTCAGAACACAGTTTCGAAAAAACCGTGTTTAAAGACGGCGCACTTAGCTCAGCTAGCCCCGAGCGCACAAGTTCTCAAGGCTGTATCCCCGAAACTATTGCCCGGATCAACTTGCAGATAGGAAAATATTCTAGAAGTGTTGTCGAATTTAATATGCAATAAAAAAAAATGATTTTTTGAAACCCGTAAACTCATATAACCTCTTACTTCCTTATGTATGGTATGTGAGACATATTAATGAAACTCAGTGGTCATCTTTTTCTATTAATAAAATATGGTAATGCCAAAAAAACGAATCAGTACTACTTCTGTACCTCTTAAAGGGATCTAGGTTCCAATAATATTGAAAACATTATTTTTTATATTTTTATTTTCTTACCAATTTAGGCATAAGGTATTTATATAAAAACTTGCTATTTTGTTAGCAATCCCATCAAAGCCTAAGTTCTATTTCTTGCCTATGGTAATGGAAAATATGATGGATTTAAACGGGTTGTTTGTGCGATATTAGATTCCCCCTAATCGGGACGGTAAATATTTTGTGGGCACTGGATTTGCTGACCACTTTTATTCTATAGTTCAAATTGTTAGAGAGAAAATATATATTTTTCGATTTAGAAGTGTTGGTAGTCGAAAAAGTTCTTTCGTATTTTGTCAATAGATGTCGTTCCAGTCGTATACCTCCAGTGCTACCAATTACATTGTGTCATACCATATACTTGAAGTGTTGGAATGGTGCAGTAGAAAAAAACTGTACTAAATCATTCGAATTTATCTATTTTAGCCAATACCAATAAGGTACCTCATACGTACATACCATCACCAATCTGTATATATGGGGTAATGTTAGCCGAATCTATTGTTGGTTATATAGGGGCGAAGTCACGTTTCAATCCGATTTTCATTAGTTTTAGGAACAGTAATATAAAACACGCTATGATATTTCACTGAAATATTCGAAAATCTTTATATTGTATTAGGAATATGGGGGATAAGGGGCGCATTGACTCAACTCAACTAATATTTGACATCAGGAAGAGATTCTCGTCGAATTTCAGTTATACATGTCACATTTTGACCGATTTTTACCGTAAAAAGTCAAGTCATAGGAAGGCGAGAGGAATGTTACGTATCAAATTTGGTCGATACGGTTATGGTACTTTATCCCTCCTCGATTTAGGGCGTTTTGCGATCATGACAGTGGTCCGATGGTGCTAAGGAATATGTGTACCAAGTCTCCCAAGTTACAGCTTGACGGATGGAGGGACACACATTCACCTAGAATTCATATTATAGCTACGGTGCAGCCGAAATTAACTACTTATCTTGATTTTATTTCAGTTCTTTGTTCGAGTTGAACCTTTGGCTTTGGTGAATCGAAGGCATAGGTAAACAACAAACTTATTGGAGTCAAAGATTAAAATTGTATGAGGATCCATATAAGCAGTTTTGCTCCAATTTAGAATAATATACCCCAAACAAGAGCCCCTCACTTCTTTAACTCACCCTCTACTTATACATAGTTTCAAAAATTTCAAGGTTCCTAACGATACTTTAACACTTTTCGGCTAAAAGTGGAAGACTGACGTGCCAAATACGTGCCACCATTTTGATATTCATGACTATGTGCCACATTTTATAAATTCTGAATGTGAGTGCGTGTGCGTATGCGTTACAGATGTGTTTCTTCGTGCGTACGTGAGCATGTATTTTCTGCAAACTTAACAAACTTTATGACCTTAAGACAATAACTATGTAAGTTTATTTTTTCGAACGAGTTAAGGATGCTGGCCTTAACGATAACAATAAAGCTACGGCAATAGCCGAATTGAAAACAACAACAACAAATCGCTTCGGACATAACTTATGTGTATCCAAAGCAAAATTTTACCATTCCGCTGCCGACACACAAACTACCTACATATCTCTACTCATACAACTTAAGCTTTCAATGCCACTAGCGCCATCCCCAACCCTGGCGGAAAAATTACTGCCGTTGGCCGTGCTTCACATATGTATACGACTGTGTACGTGTGCTAGTGTTGACGGCATCACTCGCCATCATCGATGCTATCTTCAATTTGAATTGCCTTCTTGTGCTTGTCCTTTGTTCCGTTTTGCATATAAATATCCTTTTTATGGGTCCTATTTTTACGCCGCTCAACACTTTAAATATTTAATGCATCATTTCGGAATTTAGTGCGCCAGCGTATCTACTTTTGCAAATCCGCCCAACAACACTTTAACGCTCTTGTCTTCATGGCTTTCTTACCATTATTTTTCGCGCTGCATTTGTTTTAGGACCGAGCCGATTGCCACTCCTGCATATATGCCATTTTGACACGTTACAATTTTTATTCGCTATTGTCATTCGTTTTTTAGTTTCGTCTTCGCTGATTTTGGTTTGCTGTCCTCGTTTTTTGCCAAGTA
Organism: Bactrocera dorsalis; assembly: GCF_023373825.1. Lineage (NCBI taxonomy): Eukaryota > Metazoa > Arthropoda > Insecta > Diptera > Tephritidae > Bactrocera > Bactrocera dorsalis. The sequence goes on along the minus strand of NC_064304.1, from coordinate 44,420,879 downwards.
TACGAGCGATTCGCACATAAAATCGGACAGTAAAACATAAGTTGCTCAGTGATCTGTTGGCATGAAAGTGTTGAACACCACTTTGTAGATGGTTAAAGTACTTGTTTATTGTTGCTGTTGCTGTTTTATGCTTTTTTTTGAATAGTTGTAGTCAGTCATTGCTTGGCTCTATTGTTGTTAACGATTTAGTCGACAATGAACGCTATCCGGTAATGACAATAAAGTCCGGTACTCACTGGCTGGTTTACAGTAATTGCTTATTGTTTCCATCATTTTAGTACCTACTGTTTATGCCCAAGTATTGCCGTTTCCACTGTCGCTCGACTTTTATACCCCGCAATTTGATGCACTATCGCTTATGTTGTTTTTTATGGCGAGGGAAATTCGTCTCTTTTACGATGGTGGAATTTTATTTTGAAGTAAACAAGCTATATTGAGCACAAAGTGCTGAAGGTAGAACTTTTGATGAAATATTTAGGTGTTAAACACAATAGAGTTGATTTGGGGTGAAATATAACAAGAAAGATTTCGATAAAAAATTTATCAGTTTACCGACAAGTTGGATCTTAAATTTTGTGTGCAAAATAGGCTGATTTTTCGTGATTTCACGCATAATCACAGCTAGCGACGCCTTTTCGTTGTGATGTCTAAAACTCCTAGGCATGGCTCAATAGGACCGTCGCATATCAACAAAGTAGGTAGAGCTTGCCACAAATTGAATGAGGCTGCTAATAACGATTCCAGTTAATTCGTAGAAAGTATATCAACGAAGATGCCTCAACCTTAGTCTGCCAACGCTGGTCAGTGGAGGAGAAAGCTGCTAGATGTTTACATCATAGTCCCCAAAAATGCTTTGTCCCTCTGCGTGAGTACTTATGATACAGTTTCAAGTTAGAACGGTCACCATACACGGTTATGTTCGCACCGGGATCAGTTTTGAAGAAATATGGAGTAATGATTCCACCGGCTCACAAACCACACCGCACCATTGTTTTTCTGAAAGAAATGATAGCGTTTGCATCCCTTCAGGCTGCTTTTCGTAACAAATGAAGCAATTTTGTTTGTTTACATACCTATTGATTGAGTCAGAAATGGGCTTCATCGACGAACAAAATTTGGCTCGAGAACGTCGGATCTTCTTGGAACTTTTCAAGAACACACAGAGTGAAGCGAGCGGCACTGAATCGACTCCCTACGGTCTCCGTGTACACTCTCAGCTGCAGCGCTATATTTTATTCACTGCCTGCTGAAAGTGGTCTATTCGGAATACTATCCAATAATGAATGCAGGGTCTCAAGATGTGTCTTAGTGTTGCGAATAGTACGCTATTGACCATAAGTTGAGCGAAGCGATTTGTAAACGTTGCTAAGGCGTAAGTCTATCCATTACAAAGTGCCAAACATTACTGAAAAAAAAAATAAGATGACAACTTGACACGACTCAGGCGAGCGATCTTGAGACTTTTTTCTTCATAACTCAAAACAATATACCATACTTGCTCTCAAGAAAACACGAATAGTTTATATCTTCTTGGAATAATGTCTGATTAATTTAGTTATCATAACGATATGGACATCATTTTCTTTTTTATATAATTTCTATAAGTGATCACCCTATACTCACCCGATATATATTTTATGTATATATTTAATACTTGACTCACATGCTTGTCTTCCTTCAACATTACAGCGTGAGCTGCTAAACATCACATCCACATGTCCCACCATTTTCCCACCACTTCTTCAGCGCCCACTGGCTGTAAGCGTGTCAGACACGAAGCGCATAAATGAAATTGCGACATTTATGGGTAGTTTCTGTAAATGGAAACCGGCCATTTTTGCGCATTTATTTAAATTGCGAACGCTCCCCACCCGCACCACTCAGCTGTATATCATCGCTTCTCAACCATTCCCTAGCTCTTTTGTCTGGCCTTGGCTTTCACGCGGACTACGTTTCGGTTTTAACCTCTTCAATAGCGGCTCCACTGCTTGGTTGTTTGTTTTGCTTTCCTCTTTTTTATATACCCAACATTTTATGCTTTTATCTTATTTCGTTGTCTCGCGTTTGTGCTTAACGAATTTCCAAATTTGTCTCCACCACTTAGGCGGCTTTCAAGCGCCAGCTATCCTATCGGATGCCAGTGAAAGATGCTACGAACTGGTGCCACACTCGCGCACTCTTAGCCGAAGAGCGCTGAAAACCCATTTAACTTGACATTTACATAGTTTAAGAGCAAAACCACTCGATTCTAGGATTTTATGTCTTTCTTTTAGTTTACTTTTATGCTTATTTGTTGTTTGTGTTTTATTTACTTGCAGTTCTAAATAGTTCAAATATTAAATGTAAGTGCTGATGCCTTGTGTAAGTCTAACATTTTCATCGACGTAATTCTTCCTTTGAAGGGATATGTGTTTTATATTTTACTAAGAATTTAAGTATGAACAACGGTAAACATTTTTAATTGTTGCTCTTTCTAAGTGTTGCACACTTTGAAATAGGTAACGAATGAGTTGTCTTCTTGAAGTTGTGAATTCCTTTGCAATTATAGATAATCTATGAACAATGAACAATTTTTTCGGCGATTATATAATATTATTACCTTAAGCAATAATCTATATCAAATTTCGTGAATATACCACGTCAAATGCAAAAGTTTTCCATACAATAACTTGATTCCGATCGTTCAGTTTGTATGGTAGCTATATGTTATAGTGTTCCGATATCGGCAGTTCCGACAAATGAGCAGCTTCTTGAAGAGAAAATGACATATGCAAAATTTCAAAACGATATCTTAAAAATCGAGGGACTAGCTCGTATATACTCGTATACGATTATGTTAACCATAATTTGAGCGAAGCGTGCGAAACACATCCTTTACAGAACATGAATTTTCGTAATAAAGTTGAACGATTTGTAAACGTTGTTCAGGCCTACAGAAAAGTGGTTGTGCCACTTTGAAGTTTCTCCAAAATGAAATGGGTTAATCAACACATTTTAGGTGCTTGAATATTTCAAGCAAATATTTGAATATTATATGCGAATATGATGGAAGTGGCATTCCATGGAGCCCCATCATAATTGGCGTGGGTCAAACAGAATCAAATTAATTGCCAATTATTTGTATTCTCTGCTTGCAAATGATCGAATATTATTGGATTTTAAAGTGGGATTAGTTCAGCTTTGGTTTAACTTTTTGCTGGCATCTCTTTATGTGTTTCTAATGATTAAAATGAAAACCTTTTTTAGATATGATATGATACATTTTATACTTTCATAGTTTCATTTATATAGGGTGATTTTTTAAGAGCTTGATAACTTTTTGAAAAAAAAAACGCATAAAATTTGCAAAATAACATAGGTTCTTTATTTGAGACGTTAGATTGGTTAATGACATTTACTTTTTGAAGATAATTTCATTTAAATGTTGACCGCGGCTGCGTCTTAGGTGGTCCATTCGGAAAGTCCAATTTTGGGCAACTTTTTCGAGCATTTCGGCCGGAATAGCCCGAATTTCTTCGGAAATGTTGTCTTCCAAAGCTGGAATAGTTGCTGGCTTATTTCTGTAGACTTTAGACTTGACGTAGCCCCACAAAAAATAGTCTAAAGGCGTTAAATCGCATGATCTTGGTGGCCAACTTACGGGTCCATTTCTTGAGATGAATTGTTGTCCGAAGTTTTCCCTCAAAATGGCCATAGAATCGCGAGCTGTGTGGCATGTAGCGCCATCTTGTTGAAACCACATGTCAACCAAGTTCAGTTCTTCCATTTTTGGCAACAAAAAGTTTGTTAGCATCGAACGATAGCGATCGCCATTCACCGTAACGTTGCGTCCAACAGCATCTTTGAAAAAATACGGTCCAATGATTCCACCAGCGTACAAACCACACCAAACAGTGCATTTTTCGGGATGCATGGGCAGTTCTTGAACGGCTTCTGGTTGCTCTTCACCCCAAATGCGGCAATTTTGCTTATTTACGTAGCCATTCAACCAGAAATGAGCCTCATCGCTGAACAAAACACGCGCGCGAAACACATTTCGAACCGAACACTGATTTTGGTAATAAAATTCAATGATTTGCAAGCGTTGCTCGTTAGTAAGTCTATTCATGATGAAATGTCAAAGCATACTGAGCATCTTTCTCTTTGACACCATGTCTGAAATCCCACGTGATCTGTCAAATACTAATGCATGAAAATCCTAACCTCAAAAAAATCACCCGTTATATTTTGATTGGTGTCTGAGATGTTTATATTAAAATCAACGTAATGCACTTAAATGATGTATATAGTAAGTCCAATTAAAGAGGCTAAATTTTATATGTGAGGTATATGAGCAAATCATCAACCTGAGGAAGAAATCAATATATTAGCGAAATGAGGTTTACCAAAAGTCTTGAACAATTTGATTTATATTCAGCGCTAAACAGCACGGTAGATTGAGATTTTTATATCATGTATATAGAGGCAAGGCGAAGTATTTACCAGATTTTATGCATTCATAACATCACGACATATTCCTACCAGACAAAGATGCTATTAGAGTTTCAATAACATATCACACAATCGATCAATATAAATGTAAAGTGTAACGTTAACAGGGTATCCAGAATCTTTGTATTAGTTATATAGGAGCTTGGCACCCGATTTCAACAAACTTTGGGCGAAAGTTTGATAAAAAAAGTTTCTGCATGAATTTTATCAATAATAGCCATAAATCAGCCAATGTATGTGGCGTATGGTAATTATGGGGATTAAAAATTTACAATACAAATTTGATAATTTTTAGCTTTCGGTTAATGGCATTTTGTGAACGTGGCAATTGTTCTTTTGCCGCCATTTTCTTTTTATAGTGCCTAGGTACACGTCTACCAAGTTTCAACCTACTGATACTCGTACTTTCTTCCCTAAATATTTTCTCAACTTTTCTTAAAACTAAATATTGTCTTCCCTACGAAACTCATTTAAATATTTTAAATGATTAAAATGAGAACTTCAAATACATAAAGAAATCAGCAAATATCCGCGGCTATTAGCAACTTGCTTGATATTTTTTCTCTTCGTCAACTACGCAAATTCAATCACTTTGCATTTTAATTAAATTGATAACTACTTTCTAATTGACTCAAAACGATAACAAAAGTTCAGCGAAAAACTTTGTCGATGCCTGCAGCAAATTACAGAATTAGAGAATTTCCCGGAAGAAATACAGATAAAGCAGTAGAAATAAGAAGAGACGAATCTGCATAACAAATCACTTGAAGAAATTGAAAAGATAACAAGAAAAACTCAGTTCAGTCGCAGCGCCGAGAAGAAGAACTGGATGAAAAAATAGCATGAAAAGATTTTCACTTAAAAATAAATTTAAAACTACAACACCGAGACAAATGGAATGACAACGAATTTGCGAAATAATCCCAATTGGAACGAGCATACGCTTGAGGAGGGTAAAGCAGTGAATGCGTTGGGGTCTCGGAGTGCATTTGAAATTTGATTACTGCGCCGGACACTACGCGCACATAGTTCGTCGACACACATTTTTATAATAAACTATACCGAGGTTTTATATAAACTTAGCAGCTGTTGTTGTAAGCATGATTTTTTTTTCTTTTTTCCTCTCTTAAACTTTAGTGCTTTCTAGTAGGTAAGTATGTACTTTTGCGGATGGTCGTAGCGCTTAAATTTCTGGGTTTACAACAAGCTTGGATTTGAATAAAAAGTTGTAGGGCGTACGAGAGAGGCACGCTAAGCGACAGATATGGCAGCAAGAATGAAGAAAACACAAACAAAAAAGCGCCCAACTCCTTTAGCCATTGTCCAAGAATTGCTAACTACTTGCGCTTTTTCCCAAGGGCATTCTTAGCTTTACTTCTTATTTTTGCAGTTTTCGGTTTGCTATTTGTTCCTTTATGACAACGCATTTTGTTGTGGGATAAACTTAAATTGCTAACTGAAATGTGCAGGAATGCTGAAATCTCACTGCAATTCGCTGGCCAAATAAAACTGATTCTCTTAATGCAACAGTTTGGGGAAAACAGAGCGCTGTGTTGTCATAGCACTGTGTAGGTCAGTTGCAAATTTCGCAAAGTCTCTGCTAGACAAAGACAGCAGTATAATTCTATATGGAAGCTAGAAAATTAAAACTCAAATATACTATGTATAGTATATAACAGATCGTTTGAAAAGTCCTCGGCCTGACAATTGATTTCTTACTGAAACTAAATCCATATGATTAGTTAGCCCCAATTTTCAAAAAACGTGTGTATAAATTTTGATAGTTGTTGGAACAAAGCAACTTTTGTTATTGTGAAAAAAATAGATAAAAAGGAAATTCGAGTGTTGATAAAATATTGCCTTTTAAAAGGGAAAAAAACACAGTTAAAGCGAAAACTTGGCTTGAAGACGAGTTTTCGGATAATGCTCTCGGAAAATCAAATATCAAGAATAGGTATGCTAAGTTTAGACGTCGTGAAGTGAGCACTGAAGACGGTGGACGTCATCCATCAACAGCGACTATTACATTGCGTTGGACCGTTTTCTCGAGATCTGGATTCCCGCTACTATTTCCTGTTCTCAGACCTCAATAGGAAAATTTTTTTCGTCGAATAACGAGATGAGCGCCGAAACGCAGGCCTATTTTGAAACAAAGGACGAATCGTACTACTTAAATGGTATTGAAAAGATGGAGGATCGCTATAATCAGTGTGTCATCCTTGAAATGCACAATGTTGAATAAAAAAAATATTTCATTTAAGGCCGTTAAGGGTGCGTAACTCAGTTTTGAAATATCAACTAATTGTATATTCAGACAGGGATTAACTCTAAAGGTGTAACAAAATTGCCGCAATGTTAAAAAGCGGAACAGAGTCAGAGGAATCGTAGAGTTTAAAAAGGACCCAATGAATCTCTTCGCTATCGTGCAAAAAAAAGCTGTGCGCATCCATTTTATAGAGGATTTCGCGGAGGGATCTCAGCTTGCGGGCTTACAAAACCGAACTCATACAAGAATTGAAACGCGTCACACGTCCGCTGAATGGGACCAACACGGGATGGCTGCCGATACCGATTTTCATAAGAATATTTTGTTCAACGTTAAAGCTCAGTTTTCGTTAAATAGGTAATCCACAAGCCTCGTTGCAACGTCAAATTGTCAAAACTCCAGTGATTGGTGTGCTCTATTAGCAGAGGGAATCATTGCTCCGTATTTTTATAATGAAGTCGGTCATGATTGAACACTATGGAGCCATGATAAATACGTTTTTCATGCCAGAATTGGAGTATGTTGATGTGAACGATCTGGATTAGTGACATGAGCTCCAAGTTCGCGCGACTTTACACCATTGGACTGTATTTGTTGGGTTATGTGAAGTCACTTGTCTACGACTAGCGCTTTGAAAGAGAATACTTGACGCGTTATTGCGGAATTACTGCCCCAATTGCAGTGAAATACATAGACGCCGAACTGGACTATACCAAATAGTTGTTTGAAAAAATAAATAATTGAAACCATATGCTTTGAGTTAAGTTAGGCTAGAGAAAGATAAGTAAATACATATCTTAGCTATGAGATAATCGATAATGGACCATTTTTTGTGAGAGAAGTGCTGCTATGCTCAGCTCCAGAGGAAATTACCGCCGCAGGGTTATCGCTTTCACATAAGCCATATGAATCCGGAGCACAGTGAATGTACAAGAGAAGAAGAGAAGAGAAGCAGAGATATTTTGCTAATATTTAGGTTAGCCATTTTTTCATAATGCACCTAGCTTTTTTATTGAATCATTAAACCAAATAATAGCTAAACCTGAATTTCCATGAAATTACACGCAATGTGAGAAGCTCGAAGATACGCCGCATGTTCTTTATCAATTCGTGTTGTGGGCACTTGCTTTCGCAGCTGATTAGTGTTTGGTTTCGGTCAATGGCAATTTCTTTCTTGTTTGCCAACCGTTATGCGCTCTTTTAAACTTGCCACTCACATTACCACCAACACGCGCCCACAGCCTTTGGCCAGCCCTTTTGTTGAGTACACATTGCAGCGCTGGTGCTGCATGTCCGTTGTTGCCGCCGTTGCTTTCATGTTGCCATTTTTGCCGCTATTGTACTTCAGCTCCAACTTTGTTCGCCGCTTTTGTTCTCAAAATGCAATTTTCTTATTGCTTTACTCGCCTGCTCGCAGTGTGATAATATGCGCTCTCCCTTTGTTGTTGTTGTTGCGCCCATGTAGTTGTTTGCATTTTGCAACAATTGGCTTTCACCGCTCAACAAAGGTGAAGGCACGAGCAGAAATACGGCGAAGCGAAAATTGCAAATGCAAATGCATTAACAAAAGGAGAGTCAAAATTTGCAAGAAATTTCTGCTTATTGGTAGCTCAACGATGGGTGCATTCAGTTGAGACCACTCACCTGTCGCTTGCATTTCGCTGCCACAGACAATAATTGGTATCTGCAAGACTCACCAGCCACCTTGGGTTGCTGTAAGGCTTATTTCGTGAATGGCTGCGCAGTTCGGTGCAAGAGGAGCAATAACAAAATAACAAACGATCTGCGATCGAATCATTTCATAAACATGTATGGTAGTTGCATCACTTAAAATCAGGCTCATGTCATTGCGTTTACTTAATAACTGTTTATTCGAAACTTTGTCTTTCACTTGTTCAAAATCCGCCACTTACAAATTATTTTTAAAATGTGGTTCCTGCTGTTGCATTTATAACTTTTTCTATTTTATCACTCTTTTTTTATTAATATGCCGCTTAACTTAGGTTAGGTTAGATGGCTTATTCCCCAGCATGGCGTGGGATCACACTTATACTATAATGTAGCAGCTATTGGAAAAATGATTTGAACCTATCACAAATCATCTTAGATGTTTTATTTCTATATCCGCTATTTCACCTGGATGTCTAAAGCATGAGATCTAAGTACTATATATTTGCCTTGACTTGGTAAAAGCGGAAATTTGAAGAGTAAATGGTAGGATACTTCTTTTCATCTTCTTCCAATCAGCTGATTCAGCTGGCATCCGGTAACATGTTCAGCATGATCGCATGACTCCGATCGAGCAATGTCCAGTTAGATTTTTGTACAACCGTTTAAAGGTGTACCTTGTTCGATCCTTTTCGATGATTTTCACAGTTTCAGGCAAAAAAGAACACCATTATTTAATGTCGTTAAAATAGTTAGTTTCTAAGTAGTATCAAAGATTGACATGAATGAACTTAGCTTAATAAGTTGTAACTTCAAAGAAAAAAATGAAATCTTGAAATCTTTCGAGAAAAGTGATTGGCAAACAAAACGAGACTTTCTTATAAAAGAAAACAGCATTTTGAACTATTTGTAAGATCGAAAAATATATAAAAAGTTCAACATTTCTGTCGCTATACTTAAATCGGAACGTTTCGAGGCATTATGTTAAATTGAAAATTCAGAATTAGGTTAGAGCGTTTCCAGACATTCAGAGAAAATTCATTACGGTGGTTAAACATAAACTTAGGGTTTTCCACCAAGTTTGGGAAACAGGATTTAGTTACAAAGAAAGAAATCAGCTGAGCAGGTTTATCAACAGAAATTTGAGCTACATAACTCTATATGGACAGTGCGAACCTGTGATTTTTAAATACAATCTTCCTTCTCTTAATTCAGTTCAAATTTATATGTTAATATTTAGCTTTTGCTACTCGATGGTTCTCAAGAAAAACAATAGCTTTCACAGGATAGAGCGGAACGATTAGCGTTTCTAAGAGGGCTGAATTATTTCTTGTGTTTTATCGATATTTATTAAAACAATTGATGAAAGACTTGCACAGATTTTTTTGCCGAATATACCAGTCAATGATTTTCCCTGTTTTCTTTGAATTCTATTATCAACACACCATAAAAACAACTCAATGTTGCATAATTCAGTTAAGAAATTTTATCTTGCCTAGAAAAGCTCATCGGAAAAAACATATACGTATTCATATCTTCGTAATATGTTAACACAGAGTTTAATAGTTTTATGAACCTAACGGTGGTTTGTCAATCTACTAAAAGGAAATCCTTTTTTTCCAATAGATAGATTTAGTAATCTATGTTGTATTTTGCTTTGCAAAAGTACATTTTCTCAGTCAGTGATGTGCTTAGTATTTATGGCCCTGATACTGTAGCAGCCAATCAACCATGGACTCATAATGAAGATCAATGAATGGGTCTTACACATTACATAATTAACACAAAATCGCACAAAATCGATCAATTTCTGAAACGGATAGCTACTGGGGATAAAATTGATTTACTAACTCCAACTTCAAGTGATAACAACGAATCACGGCGAACTGGAGCAAGAAATGGCTAAGCCAGAACTGTTGGTCAAGACGGAGTTGATAAGAGTTTGACAGAATTCGCAGGGGATCAAATGTTATGCTTCTTTATGGAAATATATTTCATTTTAGAATGTCTGAAATTAGCCAATAAGAGAAGGACCTCTAGGTGCTTGGTTTGGAGGATCTTAGGTATCCTCCTTATAGTTCATACTTAGAGAGAACTACTTCTACATGTATGGTGAAAATTCTCTGATTAAATCTTCGTTTCAAGAGAAGCTAGTGAAAATCGGACGTCACATTTTTTTGTCAGCTAAAAATTTTGAAAAAGTGGATGTGGGACGGTCCTTTAATAGGTTTAATGTACATTTCTCCTTGAATACTAAATCTACAATAGCCAAGTTTGCTCAGTCAATTCCTAGATAAAGCGCACGAATGTCGCCTTCAAAGTATGCCACCGTATGATATATCCCTAGGTATCCAATATGTCGACCCTAGTACTAATAGTTGACTTTTGACCAAAAATATCAGTAAATGTGTGAGATATATAACTGAAATGCTGAGAGAATCCTTTCCTGATGTTAATATGCCTGTGTGTCGAAAATGGTTGAACCGTGTCAATGCTTCCCATAGCTTCCATATTCCTAACACAACGATTTTCGAACTTCCAGGTGACTTTGTATCGCATACGAGTATATCGACTAACATGTGAGTTATCTCAATGAAAATGAGAGAGCATGGCTAACTCCTAACAGTGCATTTTTACGCAAGTTACATCCGGGTGACTTTGATTGTTGATCGATACTACCCTTAACTTTCATACACTACACATGTAAATATGTATAAATGTTAAATATATACATATAATGATTATGTCGGGCAGTGTATGAGTTATAGTTATATAAATATATTTATATATTTATCATTTTTTGAATTCCTGTCCTTCGGTTGCTGTTTTGTACCTTAAGGTATTATTTTCCTGACATTGGTTCTTGCAAATTGCGGGTGTATAAAATCTTCGGTTATACCTGAACTTAGCCCTTCTTACTTATTTCAATAATTTTTATACTTTGTCGAATTTTTAAAAATATTAAAAATTTCAATTATTTTTCTTTTCTTCATGTGATAGATTTAGTTAGAGAATATTCAGCCATTTTTCAAGTACATCGGCTGATTAGAGATATTGAGGCAACTGCTTCAAAAAAAGTCGTTTCAAGAAAAACGCGTTTAAAATTTTATTTACAGCCGCCTATTGTTGCAGTCGCTCCAACACATTTAAGCGGCTATAACATCGAAAATAATTTTAATCTCTTTAAAGGAGATATTTTTGAATATCTAAACTACTGAGTTATGAAAACATTTTAAAGTTTTCAAATTTTTAGACTAGGATACCCCCTTAATATAAATTTTCGGACACGAAGCAAAGTATACTTATGAAACGAAGTGAGTAATGAACGTTAATAAGAACCAAATATGATTGTGTAATTTCATCGAATTATGAATAATGCCCCGTCGTTGCGAGAATAAAAATATTCGGTTTTACCCGAACGGAGCAATTCCTTTTTTGTTCGTATAATATTTCCCTAAAAATTGATTTCAATTTTCATTCAATTAATCTAAATATTTTTAATAGTGAAATTTTTTCCATACCCCAGAAAGTTCGCTTGTCTTTTTCAACTTGTTGCTAAATCATTTTCCATCATAAACTACGAACGCAGAAATATGCCACAATAAATTCAAATACTTAAGCTGCAGCCTTCAATGAAATGTCAGTTTTAAATATTTCAGAGCAAATTTTAGTAAGATTGTAATGCGTTCACCGTATTCCTTTATGATAAAATACATATGCACAACATTGTTGACTCTTAAATTTGTCTTCCAATTAGAAAGCAAGTCAGCACAATGAAGAATGTCTGCTAGAAAGGCCAGCAGACAATGCTGACACTTGAATGAAGATTAAATTACACACTTCGGCGATTTAAGATTTTAAGAAACATTTGCATATATGTATATATGTACATGCTTCAACCAACAATCTATAAAACTATGCCTATGTCATATCAATGACAAAAACTATAAAGAAATATAATTTTACATGGCCATGCATCAGAGTGCATTTTTGTTCAACAGACGTGTGAAAGTGTGCGTAAGGCTAATGAAACTAAAATTTCAGTAGTGCTGTACATATAAAATTTAAAATTCTAATTGTTACTGTAAACATTAAAGTTTCGTTTCAAATTTAAATTGATTTTATTTGCGATACGTATAATTTGATATTTTTGTTTTTGTGGGCGTAGAAGCAATAAAGTTAGGAAGTTTAGAAAAGTGAATTTCCACAAGGATGAGACATTTCTGTCCCACGTAAATATATATGTATTCTTTAAATCATGCGACTTTTTTACCTATTGTGAGAAAACCATCTTTTCAAACAAATAACCAAATGTATTTAGTTGAAAATATTTATATACATACTAGCTGACCCCGCAGCCGTTGTCCTGCGTGAAATTATGTGTTTTGAAATGAAAAGGCAAAAATTCATATTGTGGTGAAAATCATTTATTTGCGATTTTTCTAATTTTTTTTTTTTAATGTTACGCAGCTACACAACATTTTTTGGTTTCTGTTAAACTGCGTAAATTTACAGAGAATACTTGTGAGCACGCCACGTATATTTGACCGTGTGAAAAACATAGCATTTCCAAATTTATTCCACCCACTATGCGACTATCCTGTTGATCGTCATCTCTAATTCAATTTTCACTGAAAACGGTATACTTTTGAAATGGCAAATCGTTAGAAGTCAAAGGAGTTCGTAGAATCAAGCATTCGGGCCCTTTGTATTTTGACAGCTTCGTCACAATCAGTCGGTTTCCATTACACAGTTTCGGCGTTTGAAGATTGCGAAACATAATAATGACAGATTAAACTTTGAAACGCAAATGATGCGGCAGGATACCAAGCCTCTCCAAAGAATTTAAAAATTCCAATTGATAATTCACGGCTTCGTCTTTATTGTCAAGACGATCAATCGAGCGCAAACCTCAAGGAATTTGACTTTGAATTTTTCAGTTTAAATCGTCAACCACATCGGTATTTTTGGCAACTAACATTGCGCGTGCACTTAAGGAATCGCAGTTATGATAATTTGGACAATGTTCGGATAAACATTCGTGATGAGTTCATTTTTTGTGAATTAATAAACGGCGGATGGAATTGATATCAAACCTCCGGAATTATCAACCGGAATTGACCCATTTCTAAGTTTTGGCGAAGGCGATATAAAATGTCTTCGGCAATGTCATTTTTGTTCGTATCCCATAAAAGACGTGGATTAAAAGGCTGATATGTCGAAACGGTTATCGCGAAAAGTGTGCGAGCTTCATTTGCATTTCAGTAATTTACATGTTCCAGCAATTGTAATTGCTGGCTTGCTTCTCAAAAAGTTGCACATACCGTATCATTCACAGTACGCAATGACTCAAATGAAGTTGAACCGCGTACATTTATCAATAGCAACCGAAGGTAGAAACAATCGTCGTTTTTCGGGTGGATTGTGTAAATTTGTCCTAATGCATTAGTTGATAACAAACCTCGATGTCAATATGCTGGTTGGCCTTGCTTTCTGCGTAACTATTCGACGATGCATTCCATGTACAATATCAAGATATTTCCGAATAGAGCAATGTTCTCACAAACGCATCACTGATGAAAGTTAAGAAAAAACTCGTCAATGTTAATTTTGTTGCTGGCGATGTTTCCACTGGCTATACTGTATTCTCTGGGATGAAATACACTCTTTGGCCATTCTCCAAATTAACTGCGAGACGCGCAACAGTCGAAAAACGTTCATGAATTACAAAAGTAAATATCCTACAAAGTGCTTTATTGCAGTTGACGTATCGGTCGTATCGTTCAACCAATAACCGCCATGTTGCTTCCTTTGGTGACGTATTTACAAATGTATTTTATCGATTATCAATACTCAGCATTGATATGAGTTTTGTATGTGAATTAGAGAATAATGGTGAATATAGTACGATCCATTTGTGGTCAACTTCGATATTCACTCTTCTAAATTGAATGCTGAGTCATCACTTTGTATAATACCGGATCTTTCTCTGCATTAGGAATTTCCGCAGAAATGATTTCATCAAACCACCATACAAAGAAGAATGTGTGCGTGTGGCAAACCTCTTTTTTGCCACTCAACAGTGTACATCTAGCATCGAACAGCACCACACATACGTTGCTTCACGATAAAGTCCATCGAACATCGTAACTATTGTACTTCTTACCTTTCCTTGCCTTGGGCTGTCATACGTTGATGACAAAAAGAACGCCGACCGATATTAGGGCGACCTCTTCGTGGCTTCGTATCAAATTTCAATCTGCAATTGATCTCTTTGTATGAAACACACGTAAAGTTTTCACTGAATAGTTTTCAAAAATTTTTCTTTTGAATAGCCGAAATAAAAAAGTAACAAACAAACATTCATTCGTTTGTATGGGAAAAAGAAAAGAATTATGCGCTTAGCAACACATTTTGCGATTCATTTTTATATATAAAATATGTATAGTGCAAAAGCCTTTGAAAATCAGAAACGAAATACAAAAATAATATAAATACAAAAATTAGGAGAAAAATAATTTATGGGCCATGATTGCGTGTTGAATTTTAAAGGTTTAATAATGGTATATCTCGATTTATGACAAAACTGCGAGTCCTAAAGAAAAAATGCCTATAACTTTTATATTCAGACTTTTTTATAAAACCTCAAAACTTATGAGAAGCAGTCAAAAACCTGTTATGCCAGGTTTTTAGTTTTATCTTGTAAAAAAATATTTTTCTTTCAAGTAATTTGGTGAAAACTTGCATACTTATATCCCAAACACTGTATTTTTTAAATATTTTTGTTTTCTTCTTACATTGACGTCGTAAACTATTATTTTCACACAAGAAATAACAAAGTTCTTTGATGCAGTGCTCCAGCATCTTAAAAGGTCATATTTTTCCTAACTCTGGACAGTATATCCTCGTTTAAATATTTACTGTATTGTGCGCAGCTATTATACCTCTACGCCAATCATGGTTTTTATGTTTACACTGGACCTTCTTTTCTAATTGAAAAGTTGCATTTTGTAGTCTGCGCTTACCATTATCCACCGGGCGATGCGCGAAGGTTTTGTGTGTAAATTATCCTGCAGACATTAGTCATCTGCCGATTTTTCCGTGCAGTTTTCTCAGGTTGTGCCTTCATGTATATAAGACATTGCCGGTCTTTACTTACTATTTCTTCCATATTGTGCTTCCACGGTAGTTTACTGTCACATACTACCTCAAGGTATTTGTTGCGGTCCTTCAGAGAGGGAGTTGCGTTCCATATATTAAGCGGAGACTCGTAGAGATTTTGCTTATCCTAGTGAAAACAAGAAGATTTCTTGTTTCTGGACTATTTTGAGAGTGGTGGTAATAATACTACAGTTTCAGCTAATATTTAAAAATTAGATCGCGTAAATGGGCACCTTTAGCTTTGACAGCTAAATGCACTCTTTTTTCGACATTTTCCATGACTTTGGCCAATGTTTCGGATGATATGGCGGCTGTTTCACGTCGAATGTTGGCTTTCAGTTGAGCTAAGGTCTTTGGCTTATTAGCGTATACCTTGGATTTCAAATAACCCCACAAATAAAAGTCTGGTGGCGTCAAATCTGGTGATCTCGGTGGCGAGTCAACATCACCATTTTTCGATATCAATCGCCCGGGGAAAAATTAAGGCGTCGCGGATAATCAGCTGGGTTTAGTTTTTGTGCCATTTGAATTTTATATGGAAACATCTTCAAATCTTTATGAATTATGCGTCGGAGAGTGGTGCGAGAGATGTCTAATTCCTGAGAGCGGCGATAACTCGATGCCGATGGAGTCTCCTCAATACTGGCTCGTACAGCTTCGATATTTTAAACAGAACGTCTTGTGCGTTGTCTGGATGCATGACTGGCATTACTGAGATTACCGGTGTTCACAAATTTTGCGTATAAAGACTTAATTGTGTTCTTAACTGGAGCACTTTTCACTTTATTTTTTTTTGCGAAACGCACGTTGAGTTAACACAATTGAAAAGTTATTTTGAATATAAAGCTGAACAATTTCAGCGCGTTCTTTTGGAGTGTACTGTTCCCGCTTCTAACGCGGTATGACATTAGCCGATTTGTCAGCGCTGTTAAAAGTTACAGCGTTGCCAGATGGGTCAACTTTAAATGGCCTACCCTGTACTAATGGTATATGTATGTATAGACATCTTCAGTTGTTAAGACGGCAATGTCGGCTGCATATGCCACTTTCTTGGAAACTTTACCGTCTAGTTAACGCTTAATGCTATGTGAGCATAATCAAATATAAATTGTATTAAAATAAATTTTTGATTGAAAACGGAAGACACACATGCTACTCGCTAATATAAGGAAACAAGTGAGGAAGGGCAACTTGCAATAACCACATCTAAGATATAAACTCAACTGAAATTTCGAAAATCTTTATATTAGATATATGGGGGCTAGGAAAAGTATTGATCCAATTCAATCCATCACAGGATGCAGTGCATTCTTCAAATTACAATCTACTCACCTACTATAGTTTAACTTTTCCTCGCATAAAACTAGTGGGATTTACTGCATAAATTTCTTCAATCAAAAAGTGGAAGAAAAACTTATAGAACATTGATATCTTGTTTCATATATTCCATAATTGTCAGAGCAAAAGTACGCACACATACATTCATTTCAAGAAAACTTCACAAAAAATTAGCAGCACATTACAACTTTAAGAGCTACAAATCTCCCATGAATTAGTCCACTTAATGAAGCAAACTTTCTCTGTCACGAAATGAGTACTAGTTACTACCAGTTTGTTGGAGGGGAAGTTGGCGCTCTTATATATGTCATTAGTACGCATTTATGTTGGCGCAAATGTCACACGCACATTACAGCACGCACTCGCATACACTCGCACATACACACACGCATTCAAGCCAGCAACATAGATAATGTCCGCCACAGCAGTTTGTTCGGAGTGTTTTTATCAACTTTGTTGGCACGTACAATTGACCAGAAAACTATTTAAAGAACATAGGAGGACGAAGCATTGGAGGAAGAGTACCAAGCAGAAGAACAAAATAGCCACAAAACCAGAATGAAATGGAATCAAATATAAAGTATCGGAAAATATATAATACACTCATAAAAGCACACACATGTTTTTTTGGTTATACGCTTGAGTTCGAGCAGTACTTTTGCGGCACCGAAAAGTAGTTTACTCCTCGGGGGCAGAAGTACAATGTACGCAGAAAATTTGTTTAAAAACTTTCCATCATTGCACAGTTGAATGAGTTTAGGTTGTGTTATCTTTGCAAGGACAAAAGTAAAACAAATTTTCTTCCATCCAGCGTTGCATAAGCTCTAGGATACTGTAGCACAACAACGACGCCCAAGTGGTCCAAGGCACGTTTATAAGAGCAGATATAAGTACAATTAGACAAAATTGTATATGAATATATGTTATATGATATGTACGTGTGTATGTATGAGCATGTCACGCATAGTGCGTACTTAGAGCGAACCTTGAACTAATTACAATGCATTTTTAATACTCACATTTTGTATTTGCCGCAGCAGAGGATGTAAAGTTAATGCTTGGATATTACAATAATAGTTTTTTATCTAATAAATTTCGTCATCAAAATATTCCTGCTGGAGGGCGCTCAAGCTGATGCAGGCATCTTAAATATGGAAGAATTGTTGCTAAATGAGTGAACTTTTCGCTAAATGCGATCCTTAACGGAATCTCTTGTAAATATTACACGATCATGCGGAGAAGGCGCGTCTACGATATAGAGTTCGAGCTTGTCACTCGCGAAGTAACTAAAACTTAAGCTATTAGAATACATTCCAACCCAGTTTTTTTAGTATTAATCACAACACTGCAATTTTTGGCATATAGAAGAGTTATATATAACGGGTGATCCATCTATTTCCACAATTTTTGTTTTTTTTTTGACAGATCACAGGTGAGTCATGCCAAGCTGTCGGTATTATTGGCCATGTCATCATGAAAGGACTTACGCCTGAATAACTTTTACAAATTGTTCAACTTTATTACGAAAATTCACGTCCACATCGGTGTGAGGTGATTGGTGGACCGGTAGAATTGTCGTAACCGTCATTGGCAACCCTCGTGATCTCAGTGACATTTGGTTTCAACAAGTCGGCGCCACTTACCACGCATCGCATAAATCCATGGATTTATTGAGAGAACACTTCGAATAATAGATAATTTCACGTTTTGTGATAGTCGATTGGCCACCAAGATCATGTGATATCCACCGGTAGACTTTTTTCAGTGGAGATATGTAAAGTCTAAGGTCTGTGCGGGAAATGCCCCTTCGATTCAGGACTTGGACTAAAACATCAATACGTGAAATGCTCGACAGAGTCATCGAAAATTGAACCGAACGGATGGACCACCTGAGACGTAACCCCGGCCAAAATTTGAAGTATATTGTATAATCTTCTAAAAATAAATGCGAAAGAATGTTCTTTCAAATGATAACAAACATTC
Organism: Bactrocera dorsalis; assembly: GCF_023373825.1. NCBI lineage: Eukaryota > Metazoa > Arthropoda > Insecta > Diptera > Tephritidae > Bactrocera > Bactrocera dorsalis. Next base: position 44,401,972 of record NC_064304.1, on the reverse strand, counting down.
CTCATTAAAAAAAAGTAGAGGACCTCCAAAGGACGACATTTTTATGAATATAGAAGCCATTCCTCACTTTGATTTGGTTGATATATACTCGTATAGCTCCAGAAATTGGTTACGCAATTCAAACAATTTCATGTCTACCTTGAATTCTTTCTTGAATTTTTTCTGGAATCTTTTGACTTCTTCTAAAGTAAGGAACTGCACTGCTCTAGTGTTCTAAATTTCTCATATTCCAAGGAGTTTTCATATAAGGTATATGTCAACAAAGTTATTTAGGGCCATACTTGGTTAGCTCTGTTGTGATGGTAAGAACACCTAAGTAGGCATTAAAAACATCCTCATGTATTGAGACTAAATATGTATATTGCTGTGACTAGTTTTTATTTCAGCTACTTCGTCCGGTTCGGCGAAAGTTTAATTGTGGAAAAGGTTGAATAATACCTGCTCTCCTTCTTCCATAAAGCATTGATAATCTGAGTCCGTCATGCCTTTAGTCTCACCGCAAGCTTATTGGCATTGAACTCTGTCCATTAAGTCATATTTCGCTAACTGCGAAATTATAGTTTTAAGTGGATTTTTTCCCCTTTAAGTATAGAACGTCCTCTCTGCTATTCAGTTGTATTATTGTTTACCCTTTCCATTATAGCAAATCAAATACTTATGCAAAAAAAGTAAATAACAACAAAGAGTTGCAACAATAAACAAAAGCAACTAAGTAACTTTAACCCAAATTAATCCAGACCCTCTTCTTTCTTTCTTTGTTCGAGCATTCTAATATTCTTCCCGAAGCTTATAAAGTCATTGCCGAATGCCACCCATTCTTAAGCTGTTTTATTGCCTTGACCGAAATTAGCATAGCAATAAAAATGCCTACCTTGGCTGGGCGGAAATTTGGAATGCCGCGAAATTGGTAACATGTTGACCCGTTGACTACGCCAGCATTTTGTAGAACCGCGTCATTTTAACAGTTTAAAATTTATGTAAATTTCGTGTTGAAGCTTCTTTAAACATTTTTGTTTTCGCTCTTCATTTTCACCGTCCTTAACCGCTTTTGTGTAATTTATTTTTAATTTTTAATGGCCAATAAAATTTCGAATTTATTTTGGTCGGCCGAGTTTGAGTTGATGGCAGTTGACTTTTGTTTACCGTTTTAGTTGTGTGTTGCTTGGTTCGTAAGGTTGTGTGTGTGTGTGTGTGTATGGGGCTTAGCGTTTAGGCAAACGGAAGTAAAAGCTTTTTCCCGGAAAAAATGTGTGGACACATTAAAAAGAAAGGTTTAAATGTTCCTTGTTTTTCCCAGGGCTTTAAACGGTTTATGATGGGAAAAGTGTAACAATTTCTCAAAATTAATTTGTGCTATTTTTTTTTTAGAAATTCCGCTATGACCACGAAACCAAATAGTTTGATATTGAAATAACTTGATTGATTTTGATTCCTCATTCATTTTTCTGGATCGAGTCAGAGTTATTTTACTGTTGTTATTTTGCTAAACCCAAATTTCAACAAAGTCTATTTGTCTCGGTTGATCGATTTTTACCTCGGCTAAGCTCTTATTATAAACAGCAACAACGCTCGTTTACGGTAATTTTCGGTTCTTGACGATGAAGCCTTTTTTATAGCGATTAACTTGTCGAGCTTTTTCGAGAGCTGACAACATTTGAGTCTGCGAACATCGAAGGTGTCGACACCAACATCGCTCTCTTTCGGGATTAAGGATTTTAAATCTTGTTGGCTGGGAGTTAGAGATATCTAAAGAGGTCAAGTACCTAGGTCTTACATTAGACTCCACCTTTGCCTTGGAATGAGCATATGGAAGTATGTCGAAAGCTATAAAAACAGTCATGGTTGCAAGCGTCTGTTCCGTAAATCTTCTCAACAAATAAAAACCTTAGATGAAGCTACACCACTCCTCCAAGAGAAATGAAATGGCCAAACTTCCAAAAGAAATTTAAAGTTATCCTCGGAAGTAAGGCTAACTACAATAATTCCACGCTTGGCCAAATACTGACAAGTAGCAGAATTTTGTGATATACTATAATATACTGACTGCTCGAAAACATTGGAGCTTATTGATGCTGATGCTTTTCGAGTATATTTCAAGCCGAGGTCTTTCCTATAAGCCAGTGCATGGAAATGTATCTCTGACGGAACTAGCAAATGACCATACTCAGCGACAGTCAAGATGCGCTAAAGAGCGGCTGAATGGTCTATCAGTTTGCAACCGCGTACACCTCATATAGGTGCTGGGACATAAAAGAAAAGCGAGTAACGAGCTGGCTAACGAACTTGCCCATTCTGGTGCGTTTTTAGATTGATCCTGTATTGGGGTGGGGTACCACATCGTAAAGAAACAGCTCCGCACGGAAGAGACAGAAGGCAACGAAACAAGAGACAGGTATGTGGCATGTAAAGCTACTAATATGAGGCTACAATCCAGCAATGATTAAAGGCATGATTAACCACATCAGAGATCAACTCCGTATACTAGTCACAATATATACTGCACACCACAATGAGACTTGAGCACTTGATTCTGGATTGCATAGCAAACTATAGATGCAGGCTCAAGGCCCTTGGATGCATATATTTAGATAGATATCACATTTCAATTGCGCCTAGAAAATTCCTGCAATTCCTTAGAATGCTGGACCATTGTGAATATATGTGAAAGAGGAGAGCTTTAGTAATATTTTGAAATATAACCAAATAACTGATATCAACAAAAAAGATTGGTAAAAGGTTGATCGTGTTCGGGTAACCTGTTGAGCAGACGCTTTAAAATTTGAATACTGGCAACTACCGATTTGCCGAATATTGTTCCATTATTACCTCATTTTCCTCAAGCTGTCGGTTTCCTATGTAATTACAAGTACCATATATGGCAGAAGTGGGGCAAAGAGTAATAGGAGTCGAATATTTTAAAGCTTTTGATTTCCACAGCTCTGAAGCACACAATAAACAAGTCCTTTGTTCGAAAGCATTCCAGTTGCATGTATATAGTATATGTACATACGTATGTACTTGTATGTATGTGCGTGCCACCATTACCGCAAATAAGCCCAACTATTACACCGATTACTCTGCTACCAAACGCCGGCAGCTTGCAGCTCTGCCCCAGAGCGCCCATTGTAGTATGCAGTTAAACACGTAGCGCTAAGTTGGGCACTGTGAGGGAGGCGCGAGGGGAAGCATTTCCAACGTGCAATTCAATTCAATATTAAATGTGTCAGTGGCAGGCGTTTGCGGCGCCAATATGGTGGCCATCAGCAAAGCCTACTGTTATCCGCACGAAAGATGCACAACACTCATCGATATCAGGCGCAGTGGCAAGAATAACAATGCTGCCGCCGCGCCGCACACACTCAGCCACCGCTGTAATGGCGAATGTTATGTGTTTGCACATCAGCGGAGCGGCAGGCACTGAAATCATGCAACCGTGACACAAACATCAACGCGTAGCCAGTTTGCAGCAATCACAACAACAATACAACAATGCTAACAGCAGCGGCGGCAGTAAATATCGGACGACGCGACAGTGTGTGTTAATAAAAACGTACAAGAACAACAAAAACAACAGCGATGAGTGCGCACATCAAACCGCTTGGCATTCAACGCGTCGTCGTGACACCATTATTACTTTTTCGCTGCTGACGTTTGTTTTTCTTTTGCTTTTGTCATTGCTGCCATTCGTTCGGTCAGCCGGCTCAGTGTTCGGTGCCCAGCGCCCGGTACTCAGTTCACTGGCCGACACGATTTTCGTTGCGGCATTTATGTTGATATTACGTGGCTAGATAGCGGCTTTTGTGGACCTTGTTTTCATGGCTGTAATGCCTTGTGTTTGCATGTTTGTTGTTTCCATTGTGTGTGTGTGTGCGCTGACGCTCATATATATGTGAGTGTGTGTGTGTGTACATGCGGCGGCTGGTTTGCAATAACTTGATGACAATATCCTGTCTGCGCGCATAAATGAGAATGCGCCGATTTTATTTAAAAGGATATTAAATTTGAAAAGTTTTTCGGCACCAACACAGAATTTTCATTTGTTTTCCCATTCCCTGCAAGGCGCCCACAAACAGGCCGCCCTGCACTTGTTCAAAGCGTTTATATTTCAATAACTTGCATGCAGCCGTTGTTGTTGTTTTTGTTTTTGGTAGTTTCGGTTACAAGCGCCAAGTTCAGCTAGACACTTTTGCCACATAAAAAATCGTAAAACTTTTTTCAATGATTTTTAAATTGCTCCGACAATTTAAAACGATTCATCGAAAATGAAGTAAAGCCTCATATTTGTAATCACCATTATCACCACTGTCGCAGCCGCAGCCGCAGCCGTCACCACAGCACTGACTACGCGTTTCGCATTCATTCGGTATGGTAGAATGCTAAGCGGGCTCAAGTGATCGGAATGGATTATATGAACTCGTGTGTGGACTTAACGAGTCACTAATTCACGCACAGTAGACTAAATTTAGTTTACGTGGGAATGTTGCTTGCTTCTGGAACCCATGGTCTAGTGAGTACAACTATATTTACTGGAAATAACTATTACGAGATTTGTAAACACTTGAAAGCCAAATTATATTGTGAGTCTTGCTTCAGGATCGTAAATTAGGCAAAGTATCATATTTGGTGTTTGCGAAATTGTGCTTCGATCCGTTAATTCTTTTAAATATTATATATGTCTACCAGGATGTACCCACCTTTCTCTACGAAAAAGTGTATGCAGTTTGATGTGACGGTCCCAAATTTCCTACTAGACTTTGGTTAATTCTTTGTTAACCCTCTATTATGTGTACCATCTTAAAGTCACCAGATATACCTACATATGTACGTATATGCCTTTATAGTCGGCGCTAATACTTACTGTGGATGCGTTTCTGAACTTCTCAACAATGGCACGTGGGTTGTGGTGTAGGCGTTTGTCAGTATAGACGGCCAGGAAGTTTTTATATTTTTGAATTTTAGCCTAGAATAATTTACTTTAAGCTGCCCCTATAAGACCAAAATCTTAATGCAAACGTGGCCTGTCAACAATGAGACCGTCTGAAGCAAACAATTGTCCAGTAGCTTCGGCAAATACTAGTGGAATTTTGTTACATGAGATCAACGTAAGACCAAACACAACGATGGTGACCAGCTAGAAGTTTCGGGAGTTTGGTTGGAAGGTTCTAATACATCCACATTATAGTCGGAACCTAGCACCAAGTAAGTACTAGCTATGCCTGCCTTCCGTTGAGCCTCACAACTTGCGATAGTTCCTCACAAGAAGTTCCGAGAGCCTGGATAGGAAGTTCTTAAGAGTTCAAATTACTCCAATTGATCATTATTTTACTTAGATAGGTAAGTAGAGTTATTGCCTGAAGATGCACCTAGGCTTTTAGGGTTCTCATTGTGATACCACCGGTACCAATCATTCTATTGTCTCCTCTCAGGTGGTTTGCTTCTGATGAAATTCATCAGTGCAAGAAGTTTTATTTTCGCAATCTCTGATACGTCGTCAAGAAACCTTCGACCGATAGTTGCGATTTTTTTTATGTATACAGCTTTCCATAGAACATGTTTTACCGTCTTCTTTTTCTACCTCTTCATAACTTCTGACTAGTTCATTATATGGTGTATCTAGTATGCTGGCATGCCTGCCAATTAGAGAGTGATCTGTTAGAACCACTCATAGAGTTCTTATATCATTCCATCTGAATTTTATTAGTCGACATGTGAGATCCCTGTTCTATTCATGCCACATTTGGTTACTTGTTGAGCAAGTCAAGATTAACTCCACCGAGACTTAGCTAAAAATATAATGTGGTCGTTGATTAAAAATGTTCAAGTGGCCAGAGATACATAAATTCCCTCTTATTGGTGTCCGATTTTAGTGTTATCTAGTTCTGGATAATTAATTTGCTCCGCAATTACCAAGGATATCACTGTGCCTTGGAACCCATTGTAGGTTTATCGTGAAATATAATGTTAGATCCATTAAGAGATCAAAGCATTTTTGCACTGTCTTTGACAAAACCCTAGGAGACTTCAGTGATTTCAATGCCACTTGGCTATCCGTACATATAAATATTTGCTTTGCTGTGAGTACAACAACAGTATATTCATTGATTGGTGTGATCTTCGCTTAGAAAACACTGCAGTGGTCTGAAATGGAAGACGATTTTGATACCTAATTTTGCTGATATGACATTATCTAGTTTGAATGCTGATGGTTTATTTTCATATATTCATATGAGATACACAGATATGAATATGAACCATCAGTATGAAGAGATTAATATATTTAGCTATGTTGGTCTCTCCGACCATCTGTCTCTCTGTAGTTATGCGAAAAAATTCCATGACTTAAAATTTAAGTATTTCCTTATGTATTTTCTTACAAAAAAGAAAAAAACATGTAAAACTAAATCCTCGAAAATTGGAAATCGGTCTTTATTATTCCTGGGTAATTGTACATTGTTTGAAAATGCTAAAAAAAATACATTTTTCTTTTCTTTCGCATTTCTTTAAAAATAATTCGAAACGAGAAACTCAAATATTTTTTTAAATTAAATACCTATTATCTTTTTAACTTCCTCTAAGTAGAGATATAAATATGTATAAATATACCCTCAAAATCTTAAACCTCTTTATTCCTGACAAGTAAGGAAGGGCTAAGTTCGGGTGCAATCGGGCATTTTGTACTGTTGCAACTGGCAGTAATCAAAGACAAGAAAATACTTTAAGGTGTAAAACTTCATCCAGAAAATCGGAATCCAGGCAATTTTTTATATAGATTTATTATATGTAACTCATACATTAACCGGCATCTGATTGATCAATGAAAATCTTTATATATACATATGTAGTGTATGGGAGCTGGAGGTAGTATCGGCCCGAGTTTATCTAGTTTAGCTAATACTACATATCATGAATACGTTGAAATTCAATAAGTTACCTCACATATACTATACACATGCGGTATAAAGTCATTCGAAAGTTCGAAAATCTTTGTGATAGGTGTATGGGACCTAAGGGAGATATTGATATTTTCGACACACAGTTATATCATTGTCAGGTAATGATTGTTCCTGAATTTAAATTATATATCTCACACATTGACTGATATTTGTCGCAAAAAGTCATATATAGGTACTGGAGTTCAAATATTCGGTAGCTATGGGCTTGATCAGGTTTTGTTGCATACATTTGAACATTTTATGGTTAAAACAAACACTAAAGGCGTCATCCGTACAAAGTTTTATCTCGTTTTGTTAATTACTTCTTGAATGAAAAAGAAATAGTCAGATGGAGTTTAAAATTGTATTATATGAGAATTGGCGTCCAATTTTTCCCATTTTCGAACCGTAACATAAGAATGTTAGAGCAATGTCATGTACGGACGGTTCTATATCTTCTTGTATTGCTTAGTACTCATAGGTTTTTCTTTAAGGGGCAACCTGCTTTGGAAGGTTAAAAACATCGTTTTTTTCATTTAAGTATCTTTAAAAATTATCTAATAATATGTACCCAAAGTTATAGATGGGAATTCGAAATATTGTTGAAGCTAGAGGGAAATAGTGGTCGAGCGTCTAGCAGGTATATGAGCGCTTGGGCAGAAAGCAATTTTTCTAAATTGGCAGGCAAGATAGAAAAAAACTAAACATCTTATGGAAAGGAGCCAAGTTTATTACCTTTGGTATTAAATTCTCTTCTATTTAAACTTAAAAAACTAAGAAAAGTCCAGTTTGAACATATTCGTAAGCAACATGAAGTAAAAATTTTCTGATCAAAACCACCTGTTTTCAATTTTTAAATTAGAACCTTACACTATTTTTTGGAATTTTCTTAGTTTAATCTCTTTGAATTTTTTGTTTCAGATAGAAATTGCGACCTGCATCCCTCCCGCACATGCGAGATTCATCGGGCAGTTGCTTCCCAAAGGCAGAATATCAAAGATTTCGTATCCAAAAAGGTTGCGAGTGATGTTTAAATATATAACTATGAACCCTAGAAATTTTGCTTTAATCAATTATGTATTTTCTTCCCTCCCAAAAAAATTCTAAAAAAATCGTTTTTTTTTAAGCCTCTAAAACAGCCCCTTAATGGTGTTTTGTGGCCGTGGAAGTGGTCCTACTTGTATTACGCTCGTCTAAAAACTTCTCTGTGCTTTTTTCCAAGAATTATGTGCACAAAATGGCGTCTGGATATCTTAGTTTTTAGTTAAAAGGACGGACAGACAGACACTTACGCGCATTTAAACTCCGCTCGTCCTCCTGATAACACCATATCTATCTGGTTCAGTTATGGGTGATACGTACAAGACTATAAAAATCATTTTTTTTAAGGCGATCACATTAGCTGTGCTCTTTCATATGGCAAATGAAGCACTACAAACAAGGCGTTTGCATGAAAGTCGCTCGCATGCTCATGAGGCTTCGCAGTAAGTGTTGCCCAAATGTCACACAAAAAAATTGAAATTGTGGCTTCGCTTTATGCATTCGTGCGTATACTGTGCCACACAGTGGAGCGAAGGGGTGGGCGCAAGGCGGAAAAGTGTTGCGCAGCGTTGCGTGTTTTACGCAGGAAACACAAGGCATTTGCAGCAGCACAAGAATTACTGTGCGAAGAGATGTGCAAGCATATAGATATACAAACAAAAGTTTGCTTTCATTTCCTGCTTTTTTGCTGCTTCGTTCTTAGGCGTTACAGTTCGCTTTGCTCTCTGCTGCTCGCACATTTTTTCGCTTTTCATTGTTAGTGCTTTCGCTTACAGATTTGTTCTTGTAGTCTCCCTTTCAATGCCACATTTATTCAAATTACGTTAAAAAGTTTGTAATTCTTTTGAATGGGCATTCGCAAAGTTCTTTCAAATAAATTTGTATGTATGCATGTATGTGTTGGCGAAAGGAAATCTTAAATAAGAATTTGTAAATTCATGAAAATATGTTTTGTCGTGTATTTGTGTGTGTGTGAGTGAGTGTGCGCGGTGGCTTCCGCACATAAAATTATTTAAGGACAATTGATTTCTGATTTGTATTAAATATGAATGTTTTAAATGGCTGCATTGCGGGGGCATCTTAATTGTGGGGCAGTGGGGCGTATGAGTATCGCGGCGGATGCAAGTTGTGAGAAAAATTGCTGATAATTGAAATTTTGTTGTTTTTCATTTTAAATCCAATGAAGTGAGCTGCTTTCTACATTTGTTATTTTTACACATTTTCTCCGCAGCGCGCTTACATTGTATTTTAAACATTTTTTGTGCACGCATATTAATTTCGTTTTTTTTGCTGCCATTTTGCTTTGTGTATTTTGTGATGTTGGCATTTTACATGAAATTATGTCGACATTAAAAATTAATTAAAAAGCTTTTTATTACCTGAAGGTAGCTACATGCCGTAAGCGCCTGTTGGGTATTATCATAAATTTAACCGTATTAGATATGGTAATTTTTCGAGGGCCAGCATGGACAACGCGGCTCCGGTAGCGTGTTAATGATGTAGTATGATAGGGACCTGGTTGTCATGGGTACAGCTTCAGGAAAAGGTAAGTAAAACAAACAAATTAAAGCATTCGTGTTGGCGGTCAATTAGTTACTGACATGTGCCATATTTCACCTCACGGCAAACTAATCATACAGTGGGCGTGCTATTGCCTTTGTATGTGTGCTAACCTCAACGGTATTATTAGAAGCAAAAGCACACAATCGAAACGTGTAAATTGTACTTTTTGTCTTTTTTGGCTAGAAACATTGTAAACTAATAATTTAGTCTATATCTAAGCTTCATTATGTAGGCCAGTTAACTGCTAATTGTCCTCCAGTGACTGTAGTGTACATACTAAGCTGTGTAGCCCAAGGTTGCAGCATTTTTTAATAAAAATTTCGAAGTTTTGGTTTACTGGAGAACTATTGATACATACTGGAGAACATTGATCATTGGTATATATACAGGCTCTCAGACTTTCATTTCTGGGTGTTAAAATCTTCGTAGTATACCATGTTCAACATATAAATCTACTATACATATATCTAGATCGAAAAAAGCTGCATATCATTTGCAAACATGCACCTACATTTCTGGAATGAACATAATTTTATTTCCCCTTCATTTCATCACTTGATATAATTTGTGAAAAATAACAATCTTCAAAGATATTCCAATGAAAATGGCTTTGTGGCTGCAGTTTATTTGCTACTTAAAACTAAGAAGATCCATAACCTCCATATTCCCAATATAGGGCTTTCGTTACTTTGGCTGAGACTATACTAAATATAACTTAGAATATTTCTAAAATTATTTTTATTAGCCCAAACTTCTTATAGCTAAAAAATAGTGATGAAACAGAGTAAGCACTAATGTTCAAATAACAAGAAGTGATCACGAGTTGTCTGGGACAGAAACCCGTTGATTAAGAAGTCATAGTTTAGCTGTTTGGATATGTCCGCAATTTTTTAAAGCAGTACCCTTTCCCCTTCTCCAAAAGGAGTCATTGCTGTATTAACAGCTGAAGAGAATCCTTTAAACTGTAAAATATAAATTCAGCATTACATAGGATATACATATTTCGGTATATAATTACTATTCAAATGAATTATCGAAACTCTGTACTGAGGACTAAATGATGTTATCAGTGAGACCTGAATTCAAAGAAGAAAAAGCAAATTCAATTGGTTAGTTAAGGTAAAGCGAAATCTAGTTGAAATAATTCTTTAAACGAAAGCATTTGAAAACAGTAACACACTGATTTGGAGGTAGACATATAGATAGTTAAATCAACTCATCCCGCCTTCATGATTTCTTTGATGGAAATTTGATGGAAGAAAACAATTTTAACATCAAAACAAATACTTGTTTGTTTGGTTATTTGAAAATGAAGGTTGTTAAGTCTGACTGCAAAAGGGCAATACTTAACCTATCGTTGACTTATTACGCTCTCAGCTGGGCCTCAAGTAAACACAGTTGAGTAATTGTTTTAAATTGACTAAAATACTCAGCTCCCTCCTTCCTGAAAGTACAAGCCTTTTTCGTACACCAGCCGAACGACCTAAGACGATTGTCTGGTACTTCTTCAATGCTTGTATCACATTTTTCAAGGTTTTTCTCTAATATCCATTGCATGAAACAGTACTTGAAGGAATTAAAATACCATGAGTGGTTTTTAGGAACTGCACTCGCCACCATTTCGTTCTCTCCTTAATTTTCTTTCATATTTACATGATTTTGTATGCTGAATACGTTGATTAAATGCCACTAAACGACCACTGACTCTTTCTTTAGGTAATCTTATTCAGTGCGAGTAATTTTTGGCGCAGTGAATCGCCTGCTGTTTACGAAATTCTAATACTGAGACTTGTTGATTAGATCGGAATCCCACTTTTGTTCAATAATTCTAAAACCAAAGGTTGGGTTTGTATGGCGATTATCACAATCCGAAACCGGATTCTGTGCCTACTGCTTATATTCACGAAAATAAATTAGAAGTAAAATTTCGTATTTAAAAAAAGTCTAGGCAACTAGCATTTTCGAATTCAATATTTTTTCTTTTTATTCTACTCGTATATATCACATTGTACTATAAAACAGAAAAAATTTACATAAATGAGCAAGTTTAAAAGCATACTGTATGATAAAATAAAGCGATCAGTGGTTTGTGATGTAACTGTAAAGCTGCTGTTATAATAAAATGTCTGCAATAATTTACTTTATTTTACCTAAGAAGTTTATTAAATTTCTCAAATGACAGCAGTTACCGTAATCCTCTAACTTTGCCTTGTGCTCTGCCAACGCCGCAGCAGTATTGGCGAACATTCTTCTTCCACCGCCACACCTCACAGGCATTCAGCTATTTATGCGGGTGACATTCGTAATAGTTTTATGAACACCTTGTCGCGGCGAACTTTACTTACAGTCGGCAAAAGCTGTCGCGCTCACTCCACTCGGATTCTTTACATTTATTTATTGCATTAGTGTTGCAGTGCGTTCGCGTGCTGCGGGGCCAATCTCAATGTTTATTACATTTTTATCGCCATTTACGTTGACATTTATTATATTTACGCTTATGGCTTACGGCACGCGTAACAATGGGCAATTGTTGCTTACACTCGGCGGCCACACTAATAATTCCACGCTATTTGCGATAAAATACTATGTGGCCAGGGCCAAGCGTCGTTGATGGCTGTCCATTTGTGGTCATTATCATTATGTGAACTTAAGCTAGTCAACTTCTATCTCGTGCGCCCTGAGTGTGTCTGTAGCTGTGTGTGAGTGCGGCAGATATTGTATATTGCCAAACGTGGGAGATTGACGTATAGACGGCGAACTGTGAAAAATATGCCATATAATAATAAGATATAATAAAGGCGCGTTTTATTATTGCACATAAGCTGCGCTCACAGCTCTTTAATGAATAATGCTGATAAAGTTTAATGCTTTTATAAGCGCCTCGATTATGTGGCTGGCATGCGTAATAATATGATGAAAAGTGCCACGAGCGCTTGGCGAAGTCAGAAAAATTAAATGTTTGCACTAGTCAAATGGGTGCACAAACACATGTATATATGCCTTCAGTTTCCATGCGCGTTGGTCAGTTTATGACTGATAGACGTTGAGTCATATAAAACGCTTAACAGTCAGTTTAAACCCTGCGGGATAACATATCTGCGTACATAAATGCAACAATACTTTCGCTCTTTCAGCCAGCCATTTGTGTGCGCGCTTATCCAACTTGGCTGTAGTGGAGCTTTTAAATAGCTTAAAAGGATGTGAGTGATGGCATACGTGGCGTATACGTAACATAAAGTTGTGACAAAAATGCCATGCATGTCGCATCCATGCAGACACAGACACACTAAAGCATTTATTTAACAGTATATGTGCGTTATATTACACTCGTATACGAGGGAGTTCAGCGCACTCTACGCGTTACAACATTGCTCCACCGTCGCACGCAACCCACTGCGTATGAGCAACAGCGTGCGTGTATGCGCGTCAAGTGCGATTCGCCCAAGCTAAATCCCTTTTATGGTGTTGGCTTTTAGGGTTGAGCTGCGACTTAACTTTCATGCAGAAACCCTAAATTTATGTGCCCTTACACTGAAAGCAACATATAATCAGTGCGTGTGTTTGTGTGTGCGTCTACTTTAATATTTACACGACTGCACTTCTATGTAGGCCCAAGCGTAGGCTGCTTTTGGTGAAGTCTTAATGTTGTAGCTTAAATTTTCAACACCGTCAAGTGTGAACTGGCATGCGGCCACTTCTAGTGTCCACTAGGCTGCATGTTGAAAGTTGTAAAGCAGCTTTTTGGTCAAGTTGTGCGGCTAAGCCGCAGGCAAGCGTGTGGTGGGGGCCTGCTGCGCGTTTTGTGCTAACTTTTTAATTGGCCGCCTTGTTAAGCTTCATTTGATGACGCGCATTAGACCCACATACAAGGCGGACGCTCAATTACATTTGCTCATTTGCTGCAGCAAGTTGCAAACGGGCGCTGGCGTTCTTTGCGCTGGCCAAAGCGTCCACGCGTCGCCTCTTTAGCACACAACTTTTCCAAGCCAAGCACAATGATTGTTGAGGCAACGCGCATTTATGCCGGATTTGTGTAGCTTAAAGTTGGCGCAAACAATTTTTGCCCGCTCCTAGTACCCCTGGTTTGCATCCACTTCACACAAGCCATGTGGCGCGTTCTTGTGTGTGTGTATGTGATTGTTTGAAAGCTGTAAATTCATTGTATTACTACTAGCCGATCTATTTCAACATTTTATTGCTTTGTATATCCGCTGGCATTGTGGCACATTTTGTGCTTTCCTCTGTGTTTGTTGGCATTGTTGGAGTGGTGCCTTCGTTGGTTGCTTACGCTATTCGCTATTCTCCTCAATTTCACGCTAGGTTAAGCTGCACTTATCGTATTTTATTTTATTCGTTTTGTTGCATGGCATAAAGGAAGTCACAACTCGACTGTCTGCAGAGCAGCGCAGGACAAAGGAACATAACTAAGCGCCACTATATTATATCATAAATATATAATGTATATATACTACACATACATATATAAAGCTAACATTAGCAATGTGGCCGAATTAACTCATTGAAATGCATAATATTATATAAAATTGTTATCTATTCTTTGGTACTAGTGACAACAAACTTATATATTCTATATATTTTACGAACTTAATGAACTTCCGATTTCCAAACTGAGCTTTTCTCTGCTTTCAGTTACATCAAAATTTAATAACTTCGAAAATTGCATTTTGACTTGACCAACTCTAATTCTTAGTAATTGCCTTTGACAGCTCACTCGCTCTGCTTTCGTCTATTTAATGGTGCCATCATTGCGCTTCGTTCTATCCAGTTGTTTTGGTGTTTGCGCCACTTCGTCTAGCGTGTATCTGAGTTGCGCAAAATTTCGGGGCGCGCCTTAACGTGCTACGCAAAGAGGCTGCCGACAAAAGCGCTACTTGCTAAATAAAAAATTTGCTCTCACTAATATCTAGCTTTACATCTATTTTTCTCTACAGCTTCTCAAATGGAAGAGCATATGTATTTATATTTCACAGAGTATTTGTAGTTTTGTCGCACTACCTTTAAGAGTCTGCTGTAAATCTCAAAACGCTAATACCATTCATGTAACTCATGTAACAGCCAGTTAAGCTATTTTCAGAGTTATAACAAGGCGTAACTTCGGAGCGCCTGTAAAGCTGCTTGCAGTGATATAACAGAGCGTAACTACAGAGAACCTGTAAAGTTTGTTTACAGTGTTAAAACAGAATATAATCAGAGCGCAACCAGAGCATATTTAGCAGCATAATGCTCTAACATAACATTCGCAGAATTTTAATTGTAATTGTTAGTTTTCTAATGTTTCTATTTACAAGCAATTTAACATGTATGTACATAAGATTCAACAGTGCTGTTGGAAAATTAGCATTCATATCCGTTGAAATTGTAGTATTCGTTTAAAAGCATGTTAGAGAAATGCGAACAGGAAATTAAAATGGAACTGCAATAAAACCATACTGTTACTAATTGAAGCAGAGTTATACTGTTATTTGCAGTAACATTAAACTCAGCTGTAGTAATTGCAGTAATTTACTTTTAACTTGCTTCTTGCAGAATTGTTAACCTATTCAACATCGTTTCATAGTTTTCATCCAATCGCAGCTGTAATGACAGAAACACTTGCTGTAGTACAAATCGAAGCTTGAGTATGACCCTGCATTCATTAGATAATATTGAAATAGAAACAAGGTGGCGAAAATATTGGAAGCGGTTAAACGTTCCAAATGATTTATATACTATATGTTATTATAACAAATTAATTATCGAGATCAAAAATGTACACACTTTTTTCGGAAAATTAGAATCTAATACTCCACTATGTTGACGTAAAGTGCGATATAGGGACTACTGCGTTCATACTAGTTTTTTATCAGGGTTAATTGTAAGGGACTCATTCGTGTGGCTGTCTATTCAACATCGAAGTGAGCCTTATAGGTACTGTATATTGAACAAGTCCTCTGGTTTGATTATTAGTTAGCAACATGCCAAATGCCAATGCTAATATCTATCACTTAGTTTAAACAGGATCAAATTAAAGAAGGAATATTAATACATTCGGTGGTTCGGTTTCGAAGTTTAATACAATATGTTGTTGAGTTTCGTATGCGTTCGGAGCAATGACAGCTCTGCCTTTCGCAAGTTATAACTGTGTGCGCGAAAGGACAAAAAAGGTGCAATGGGGAAGTCAGGAAGTGTGCCATGTTGTGTGAAATTATAAAAACATTTTTGTTGAAAAGTTGTTATTGATGATATGCAGAGATAATCTTTTTATGATAATGGTCTGCACTTGTACCAGAAAGGGGTAAAATCGGATCAAAACTTTTTTTTCTCCATATACCGAATATGAGGATTTTTGAACTTCACTTTGATATTTTATTGTATATGTCGTTCAATATATCTTACATATTCTTTAAATAAAGCATCTTCTTGTAATAAAAATATTTCGTTGTTCTAAAATCGGCACAATACTTTCGATAGCGCCGATGTATAGTATCTAAAAAAACATAATTTTCAAACTTCCACTTGACCATTCGAGATTCCTTACTTTATGAAAGAAAAAACACAGAAGCTTAAAAATTAATGGGGAATGCTTATTATTTTCGGAAAATTATCTCTTTCAAATGTTGGTCACGTCTACGCCTGAGATGGTCCATCCGCTGAGTCAAAATTTGGATGGCTCGTTCGAGCATTTCGACTGGTAACTGGCAAATGACAATCGTGATATCGTTCTGAATCATAGCGAAATCGTCCTCCTTGACTTTGGACTTTACATGTTTCCACAGGAACAAGTCTAACGGTGTTCTATAACTCGATCTTAGTAGCCAATAAATCTTTTGATTTATGCGATGTGTGGTAAGTCTTGCCGTGTTGTTGAAACCAAATGTCGCCGTGATAACGAGCTTCATTTTCATTTAAATGGCCTGATGTCGATAAACGATTAAAACGATTTGTTAACGTTGTTCAGCCGTAGAGCTCTCCTTGATAAAATCCCAAACAGTACTGAACAAAGATAACATGACAACTTGGCACATATTGGGGCTCACGGCTCACTTGGAAAAGGTATTTCAATCTAATTGCCCAAGGAACAACTTTAAGCCGTCCAGCTTACCCAACACAGTTAACGAGTCACTCGAGTCTTTAAAACTTCACCTTCTGAAATTATTAGAATAATAAAAGAACTTAACCAAAAAAGTTACCAGGACCTGATATCTAATATTACCCCTAAAAATGCTAACTGAGTTACAAAATATTGCTGTAGAAGTGCTCTCTTTGCTCTTAAATGCAATTCTTTATCTCGGATGCTATCCTAATTCATGGAAAACATCTCAGATTATCTTGATAGATAAACCTGGGAAGACTTGACACAGCCGTCTTCATACAGACCAATCAGTTTTCTACCCTGTCTTTCTAAAATATTTGTAATAAAAGTGTTACTATCACAGATTACCCCTTTCCTCCATGAAAATAATATAATACCAACGTACCAATTCGGGTTTCGTGAAAAACAGAGAAAATAAATAGAATTACTATCGAGGTAAGGAAAGCATTTGAGCGCAGAGAGTACTGTTCAGCTATATTTCTAGATAAACCTGGGAAGACTTGACACAGCCGTCTTCATACAGACCAATCAGTTTTCTACCCTGTCTTTCTAAAATATTTGTAATAAAAGTGTTACTATCACAGATTACCCCTTTCCTCCATGAAAATAATATAATACCAACGTACCAATTCGGGTTTCGTGAAAAACAGAGAAAATAAATAGAATTACTATCGAGGTAAGGAAAGCATTTGAGCGCAGAGAGTACTGTTCAGCTATATTTCTAGACGTGGCTCAGGCGTTTGATAAGGTGTGGCATGAAGACCTTTCCTATAAGATTACAGAAATTCTAACTATAGAAAATATTGGAGTCTTATTTAAATAATAGACAATTTATGGTAAAAGTGGGATATTTCATATCTGATGAACGACAGATAAGGGCTGGTGTACCACAGGGCAGTGTTTTAGCTCCAACTCTATACATCATGTAATATTTACAGAGGATCTTCAAACAGATAATAAATAATACGTTATTTAACATCAACTTTTGCGGATGACACAGCTTTAGTGAGCCGTAACAACTGTCTTATTTTAGCATCAAGAATATTAGCGGAGCATTCAAGTTCTGTCGAAGAATGGCCAGCGAACTGGCGTATAAATGTGAATGAACAGAAGTGTAAGCATGTTACATTTTCGCTTAGACCAAAAGTGTGACCGGCAGTGAAAATGAACAATATTTTAGTACCCCAAGGGAACGAAGTAACATATTTTGGTATTCACCTAAATAGAAGGCTCGCGTGGAGAAAACACATCTCTATTCTAGTGACATTGATCCTGACTCTCCTGGTGGTCTGAAAAAAAATTCAAAAGAAATTCTTAATCAGTAAGGATGCTGTTATAGTCCCTATTACAGGGAACACGGGAAAAAAAGTTGTTTGAAAATTGGCGACTGCCTGAAAATAAAAATCATTTTTTACGCTTTTTTTTTGAAATTCCTGAATTTTTTTTAAATATTAAAAACAAAGGATTAAGGATTATATAAAGACAAAGCATAAAGGATTACATAAAGAAGGTTCAAACAAAATTTCAAGTAAATCGGTTGCATAGAACTTGAGATAATGCCGGTACCGTGTGGAAAAAAGTAGTTTCGAGAAAAACGCGTTTAAAAAAGTGAGTCTAACTACCTACCGGACTAGGTACTGCGACACTAAAGTAACTGTAGCTCTTAAAATAATTTTAATTTTTCTTTTGGAGGATATGTTCTTATTGTTCTTCTTCTTCTTTACTGGCGTAGACACCGCTTACGCGATTATAGCCGAGTCAACAACAGCGCGCCAGTCGTTTCTTCTCTTCGCTACGTGGCGCCAATTGGATATTCCAAGCGAAGCCAGGTCCTTCTCCACTTGGTCCTTCCAACGGAGTGGAGGTCTTCCTCTTCCTCTGCTTCCCCCGGCGGGTACAGCGTCTTATAATTCGCTGAACTATGTCAATGTCGCCGTATATCTCGTACAGCTCATCGTTCCATCGAATGCGATATTCGCCGTGGCCAACGCGCAAAGGACCATAAATCTTTCACAGAACTTTTCTCTCGAAAACTCGCAACGTCGACTCATCGGTTGTTGTCATCGTCCAAGCCTCTGCACCATATAACAGGACGGGTATTATGAGTGACTTATAGAGTTTGGTTTTTGTTCGTCGAGAGAGGACTTTGCTTCTCAATTGCCTACTTAGTCCGAAGTAGCACCTGTTGGCAAGAGTTCTCCTGCGTTGGATTTCAAAGCTGACATTGTTGGTGGTGTTTACGCTGGTTCCAAGATTGACGAAATTTTCCACAAATTCAAAGTTTTGACTGTCAAAGTGAAAGTCGCGAATGCGAAGGCTGCTTCTTTGATGACAGGAGATATTTCGTCTTGCCCTCGTTCACTGCCAGACCCATTTGCGTTGCTTCCTTGTTCAGTCTGGAGAAAGCAGAACTAACGGCGCGGGTGTTGAGACCGATGATATCAATATCATCGGCATACGCCAGCAGCTGTACACTCTTATAAAAGATTGTACCTGCTCGATTAAGTTCTGCAGCTCGAACTATTTTCTCCAGCAGCAGATTGAAGAAATCGCACGATAGGGAGTCGCCTTGTCTGAAACCTCGTTTGGTATCGAACGGCTCGGAGAGGTCCTTCCCGATCCTGACGGAGCTTTTGGTCCCGCTCAATGTCAGTTTACACAGCCGTATTAGTTTTGCGGGGATACCAAATTCAGACATTGCGGCATAAAGGCAGCTCCTTTTCGTACTGTCGAAAGCAGCTTTAAAATCGACGAAGAGGTGATGTGTGTCGATTCTCCTTTCACGGGTCTTTTCCAAGATTGGTGAATATCTGGTCGGTTGTTGATTTACCAGGTCTGAAGCCACACTGATAAGGTCCAATCAGTTTGTTGACGGTGGGCTTTAATCTTTCACACAATACGCTCGATAGATCCTTATACGCGATATTAAGGAGGCTAATCCCACGGTAGTTGGCGCAGAT
This sequence comes from Bactrocera dorsalis, assembly GCF_023373825.1. NCBI lineage: Eukaryota > Metazoa > Arthropoda > Insecta > Diptera > Tephritidae > Bactrocera > Bactrocera dorsalis. The sequence continues at coordinate 44,382,383 of NC_064304.1, read as the reverse complement.
TGTGGGGTCTCCTTTTTTATGGATTGGGCAAAGCACATTTAAATTCCAATTGTCGGGCTTGCTTTCGTCCAACCATATTCTACAAAGAAGCTGATGCTTGCTACATATCAGTTCTTCGCCTCCGTATTTGAGTAGCTCGGCCTGCAATCCATCGGCCCCCGTCGCTTTGTTGTTCTCCAAACGGGTAATTGCTATTCGAACTTCTTCATGGTCGCGTAATGGAACGTCTCCTCCATCGTCATCGATTGGGAAATCGGGTTCGCCTTCTCCTGGCGTTGTGTGTTCACTGCCATTCAGCAGGCTGGAGAAGTGTTCCCTCCATAATTTAAGTATGCTCTGGGCATCGGTGACTAGATCACCTTGGGGGGTTCTACATGAGTATGCTCCGGTCTTGAAACCTTCTGTAAGCCGCCGCATCTTTTGGTAGAATTTTCGAGCATTACCCCTGTCGGCCAGCTTATCAAGCTCTTCGTACTCACGCATTTCGGCCTCTTTCTTTTTCTGTCTACAAATGCGTCTCGCTTCCCTCTTCAACTCTCGGTATCTATCCCATCCCGCACGTGTTGTGGTCGATCGTAACGTTGCGATGGATACTTGGATTACCCGTTGTATTGTGAGGACCCTGAATGAAACTCAGAAAGTAATGCCAAAAATAGATAAAATTGTGTCAATAAGTTACGGTAAAAAAATAAATACAAATGCTTTTGTTTTCAACAATCTCCGTTTTCATTAAGTTAAATTATTCACTACATATTCCATCAAATACATATAGATGACAAAACTTAGCGTAAGGTTTACTTTTTCAACTGAATCCAGAAATAAAATCAGTTCAGTCGAGCATAAAACAATTGACATTACTTTGGAATTGTGACAAAGTCCACAAAATCTACTGTAAAAACGGTGAAAATCCATATATAAATAAATGAAAAAAATCAGATGACGCCGCACACTGAGCGCAAAAGCTTTTATTTGTTCGTCTACTTAACGGTTTGGCGGTCGTTGTTTGCCGTTTCTCATTTCAGCCGGAAAAATACATACAAAGTTGAAAACTACGCAATTGAGCGCAAATCATTTAAATAAGCAATTATTTCGTGTAATTAACAATGATGGAGGGCGTGCGAGATAGAAGTGAGCGCGGAGGATGAAACGAGCAGATGAGATGGAGCGCGAAACCGCCTATTTTGATTACTAACGGGTGATTTTTTTGAGGTTAGGATTTTCATGCATTAGTATTTGACAGATCACGTGGGATTTCAGACATGGTGTCAAAGAGAAAGATGCTCAGTATGCTTTGACATTTCATCATGAATAGACTTACTAACGAGCAACGCTTGCAAATCATTGAATTTTATTACCAAAATCAGTGTTCGGTTCGAAATGTGTTTCGCGCGCGTGTTTTGTTCAGCGATGAGGCTCATTTCTGGTTGAATGGCTACGTAAATAAGCAAAATTGCCGCATTTGGGGTGAAGAGCAACCAGAAGCCGTTCAAGAACTGCCCATGCATCCCGAAAAATGCACTGTTTGGTGTGGTTTGTACGCTGGTGGAATCATTGGACCGTATTTTTTCAAAGATGCTGTTGGACGCAACGTTACGGTGAATGGCGATCGCTATCGTTCGATGCTAACAAACTTTTTGTTGCCAAAAATGGAAGAACTGAACTTGGTTGACATGTGGTTTCAACAAGATGGCGCTACATGCCACACAGCTCGCGATTCTATGGCCATTTTGAGGGAAAACTTCGGACAACAATTCATCTCAAGAAATGGACCCGTAAGTTGGCCACCAAGATCATGCGATTTAACGCCTTTAGACTATTTTTTGTGGGGCTACGTCAAGTCTAAAGTCTACAGAAATAAGCCAGCAACTATTCCAGCTTTGGAAGACAACATTTCCGAAGAAATTCGGGCTATTCCGGCCGAAATGCTCGAAAAAGTTGCCCAAAATTGGACTTTCCGAATGGACCACCTAAGACGCAGCCGCGGTCAACATTTAAATGAAATTATCTTCAAAAAGTAAATGTCATGAACCAATCTAACGTTTCAAATAAAGAACCGATGAGATTTTGCAAATTTTATGCGTTTTTTTTTTAAAAAAAAGTTATCAAGCTCTTAAAAAATCACCCTATACATACTTTAACTGCACTCACACAAACACAAAAGCCCACACATATTTGTGTTTAATCGCAGGTGAGCAGCAGCGCAGTCAATGAACCGAAGAGTTTCAAAATAAGCAACCATATGGCCCGCGTGTGTGTGTGTGTGTGTTTGCATTAAGTACGATTGTGATTAATAATTAAAAACGTTTACAATGGATTGATTTTAAAACAGACACGGCAAGTGTGCAATAACTGATTTTCTTTGAAGAACGAAAGTTTTAAATCACTCAAACAATAATTAACCGTTACTGGTTTATTTTGGCTTATTGATATGCAAAATAGAATTAATCAAATCAAGCGAACTGGATACTGAGTTCTATGTTTAAAAATCTTTTATTAAATAAGAGAAATTTGTTCTTGAAGAGCAAATATGTACATAGCTTCAAAAAGTTTATCCGAAGTAATTTCCATGGGGACAATTTTGAATGAAATAGTCTTCTACAGAAAGTATTAGTCTGCAATATTAATTTCTGCCACTAGAATATTTTTAGGGTATATAACAAGGCTAAAAACAGCAGTCCATAAAATCTTAAAAACGATCAGTCTCTTTTGGTAAGTTCTCGGGTATAAAAGGTTCAACTAGCTACTTCATCTTACAAGCGTAGGTTGGCTTATATACTATATTTCCGGCATAGGAAATAAAAATAAATGTTGATGCTTGAAAGATTTGCCGAAAAACCATAAGCTCTTAGTCAATTTTTTCGTACGGTATTCAAAGAAAGTCATTCGGTACAAAGTCTGGACTTTACAGTAAATTACTTATCCAAGCGATGTTGGAAGTGCTCATGGTAAAAAGTAATCCGTTTCCGTTAGTTGGTATTCTTGATTTCTTGAAAGGCACTGAATGGGTGTGTGCCACTTAGAATTTACTGTTTTACGTTGTTCCAGTGATATGGTTGCGACATATTCAGTTTTCCATATAAAACAGGAACCATTAGCTTCGAAATGTTTTATGCGCGAATAACTTTTGTTGCTTTCGGCTCATTTTGAAATCCCCATACAGTCGACTTCTATTTACTTTTACTGTAAATTTTACGCAGAACCTTTCTATCGAAAACTCGAAACGTCGACTCATCAGAAGGTGTCATCGTCCATGCCTCATGCTTTGGATTTTGAGGCTGACATTGTTGTTGCTGTTAATACTGATTCCAGGATAGACGAAATTATCTACGACTTCGAAGTTTTGACTTTAAACAGTGACGTGGGAGCCTAGTCGCGAGTGCGACGACTGTTTGTTTCATGACAAGAGATATTTCGTCTTATCCTCGTCCACTAGCAGACCAACTTGCTTCGTTTCCTTATACAGTCTGGAGAAAGCTGGACTAATGGCGAGGATGTTGAGAACAATGATATCAACATCAGATATCAGATTGAAGAAGTCGCACGCCTTGTATGAAACCTCGTTTGGTAGCGAAAGACTCGGAGAGGTTCTTACACAGCCTCACTAGTTTTGCGGGGAAAACAAATTCAGACATACCGGCGTAAAGACACCTCCTTTTTCCGGAAAAAATCGACGAATAGGATCAACATAACTCTTTTCACGGGTCTTTTCCAAGATTTGGCACATAGTGAGTATCTAGTCGGTTGTTTGAAGATACTTATCCCATGGTTGTTGGCGCAAATTGTGGGGTCTCTCTTTGTGGAGATCGTTGTCGGGTAATTGCTATTCCAACTTCTTCGTGGTCGGACAATGTAACGTCCGCTCCATTGTCATCGATTTGGAAATCTGGTTCACATTATCCTGCGTTTCGCTTCCCTTTCAACTCACGGTATCTAAGCCAACCCCCACGTGTTATGGTCGATCGTAACGTTGCGAGGTAGGCAGTCTGTTTTCTCTCCGCTGCGACACACCACTCCTCATCGTACCAGCTGTTCTTTTGCATTATTCGAAAACCAATGGTTTCGGTTGCAGCTGTTTGTAAGGAGTGTGGAATGCCGTCCCACAGTTCCCTTATACCCCGTTATTGACGAGTGCTCTCAGAGAGCAGGAGTGCAAGCCAAGTAGAAAATCAGTAGATCGGCTGTCTTTTGCGATTGCAGCTTCTCGACATCGAACCTTTCTTGAGTTTGTTGACGTGCGTTTTTTGCTGCACAAAGGCGGATGCGAATCTTGTCTGCAACAATGTAGTAATTCGAGTCGATGTTAGGACCTCTGAGCGCACGCACATCTGAAACACCTGAGACATGTCTTCCGTCTATCACAACATACTCGATCTGTTTGGTAGTTTTTCGATCCGGAGGCAGCCAGGTGGCTTGATGAATTCTCTTATGTTGGAATCTAGTACTATAAATAACCATATTTCGAGCCCCGGCGAAGTCGATTAGCCTCCATCCATTTCCGAGGTGCATGCTGCTTGTATCCCCTCTGTCGTCTCAAACTGGCGTGTGCCATTCGGAAGATTGCCTCTTTGTCTCGGGATCATACTCAAAGATCCATGACTCGTCACCTGTGATTACGTTATTCTAAAATTGGGGGTCACTTTGCACATTTTCATATTTTCTTGGCACATTCCACTCGCCGCAAATTCTGCTCGTCAGTGAGCACTTTTGGGATCATCTTCGCGCACACCTTGCGCATGTTCAAGTGCTTCGTCACAACGTCATAAACCACAGGTTTTGATAAATTTAACATCTGGGCAATTAAACGAAGCACACGAGTCAAATTGTTGGTGTTTGTCGAAGTCGCAGGTCACCGAGCACAGTCTTCATCGGCGACCTCTTCTCGGCCCTCCAAAGAGGTCTGATGCCACCGAAACACATCACTTCTTACTAATGCAACATCTGGGTAAGTCTGCTTGATCATATCAAACGTCTCTGCCGCAGATTTTACGAGTTTGGCACAGAATTTAACCGCGTACCTCTAATCTAACGAACGCTGCATTTTCAACTTGTACCACTCACAGAAACACGTCGCGCAAAAAATGTTTGTCTTGACTCTTCAGATGCTCCGAGACAACTGACCAGTCGCTCGTTCATTAGCTAGGAACGTGCTTTACCGAATCCAGTCGGTGCGCGCACACTCCGTTGTACAGTCGCGGCGGATGAAAATCAGTCCTATTACTTTCCGAACAAGCCCTGTGTTGATGCGCCATAAATTCGGCAACGCTCGAGTTTTGCCATTAATCGATGTAATAACTCAATTAAATTCAATTATTTCGGATTACGCGCAAACTGAGAGCAAATGAACTGGTCTTACACTTTTCAATTTACAGTTCAAATGAAATACCTCATTGGTACATATATAATAATATAAACATATATACGTACATGTGTATATATGCTTGTATTTATGGCTTGCTTTAATATCCCACTGAAAGTGATGGCAACGCTGTCGTTATGCCGTGCTACAAGTATAACAATAACAACAGCAATAACAGAAATCTTATTTGGCTTACGTTGGCGTTAATGACTGCTGTAAAATTCTGATTATTTGCGGTCAATCGATGTATAAAGCAAATTAAATATGAAATGGTACGCCTAAATGCTTTCGAAGCCGCCACAGCTTATGTTCGCCAACAATTGAAATGTTGCTATAATTTCTTATTGAAATTAATTAATTGACGGCTGTACAAATTGTTGTAAATTGCCGTGAAATTAAATAAAGTCAAACATGCACAGCGCTCGTCAAATATAGGCACTTTTGTATGTATGTATTTTGTATGGATCTGTAGTTTCCACGTGATTTATGGCAACGAGAAGTTTTTTCTACGCTACTTTATAAGAAATATGGCGTTGTGGTTGGGTTAAGTATACTTCATTTGTGCGCCTTAAAAAGCGATTTTATTGAAACACAAAGAAATCTTTTGTCGTGCATCATACCGTGTTAGGAATTTGATTCAACAACAATGATTCAGTTCACTACTTTAGAAGGATTAGGTATAAAATGATGGCGCATTTGAGACGGTTTTAACGAAAGTGAAAGCACGATCTGTTCCAAAATCCTTAAGTTTTTGCCAACTACCAAGATGTCGTGAAACATTAGATTATTATTGGCAATGAGTCTTTCATTGTAAGGAGACGCTATTCATCTGCAAACAACGAAAAAAATGCCTCATTTAATCAAACTATGTAGCTGTAATAAACGATCTTGGAAGGGACCTTCACCTTTCAAAGTACCATGCTAAGCTTTTGGATTCAAGACTACAACAATGGATGTTACTGGGATCAGGAAAGAAAGTAATCATGTTTAGCACCCGCACCCGGGCTATGCTCGTTTTTCATTTGTTTCGTTTGTTATAGTCCTAATGGTGTTATGGAAAGATTGGGCTTTGTGCATAATCCGGACGAGTGGCATTTCTTCATAGACTCATCAAAAATAAGTTTGACGGCTGTTTTGCTTCATAGTAGCATCATGCTTACAAGTGACAAATATTCATAGACTTGTTTCTAGGATTTCATGGTACTATTCTTTTCTGTAGTTTTGTAACAAATAAAGATTCACGTCAGAAAAACCAATTTATATCAGGACAGGCTAACGTAAAGAACATACCTCTCATTGATGCCAACAAGGTTTCACTACCTCCATTACATATTAGGGTTAGATTGGAAAATTTAAAAATTTTGTTAAAGCGTTAGAAAAAATTGGAAATGCATTGGAATGCCTCATTTTTTTTTAAGCTAAGCTAGCCAAGATTAAAGAAAGCATATTTGTTGGACCTTAAATTTGAAAAGTATTAAAGGATGACAAAAACCTAATATTAAGTAATTTCGAATTGGTTGCGTGGAAATTTTTGAGAGTCTGTTTCAAAACGATAAATAGAAACCTACAAAATATTTTTAAAAATTTAAAATCCACTTCTTCCACTCCCATTTAAACATTTTTCTCAAAAATTTGGGTGCAGTTAGCGATGAGAAAGGTTCCGCTAGGATATTTTAACAACGGAGTACCAAAGCAGATGGGATTCGACAATGATGGGGGATTACTGATGGTTTCTCATGTGGGAAAGCGATCAGCATTTGCGAAAAAAATTTCTACAAAAGATTAATACAAATGTATTTTTGATCCGTTTTAGTAATTAAATTCGATTATTTCAATTTTCAGAAAAAAAAAATTAATAAAAAAATACACAAAATCGTGAAGGAACATTTTTAAAATCAAATTCCCAATCAGCTCCACTAAAACACACCAAAAGACTTTTCAGTACTTTCCTTCAAATGTGTTAAATTGTGATATCGGTGATTCACTTTGAAAGAATTCAGATTAAGTTGATCTCGGAGTAGATCTTCAGGAGACCCTCTGAAAAGATATGACTTACAGTGAGGAAGATTATTCTGCTTAAAATTATCTTAAAACCAAATAATAGTAGTAGTAATTAAAGTTCTAGTCAAGATGTTGGTTAAAAAAATAGTTTTTTTCCCAAAAATGTATACTTCAGCTAAAAAACTTAATTATCAAAAGTAAAAATGAGATTCGATCAATAATTGAAAAATATATTTAAAGAAGTCGTGTGACAACCTTAAGTCAACGAGTCCATCTGTTATCTTACTTATGATACAATCTGCTATGTTAAATACCACGAAATAGTTGCGATATATGAATGAATTAGTTGAGGCTAACGTTTAAAAGCTTAGTGTTTACAGGTTTTAATCGCCGATGTTTTAGTTTGAAGTACTTCCTTTATTAAATTGCTGAGAGCGTTCTTATGTTTCGTTAAAATCAGAATGTATGCGAATACAAAAGGCCCAGTAAAGAAAGCACTTTTAATATTTATTTGGCCGAAACTGGCTTGGTTAACTCAGCTTGTCCTATGGCTAAGCGGTGTAGCTTTTGGCTCAAGGTTCGCCGCGATGCTTAACCGCATTCAAACGCACAAGCACTCGTATCCACCAAACACTCACTCTCACACGCTTATCCAGCTCAGTTGTACGCTCATTTGCTTATTGCAAATACTTTGCCAAACTGAATAACGGGGCAAAAACGGTGAAGCAAAAAAGTTTTTATTTACACTGGCGCAACTGAACATTTGCCTAATGAATCTTAAGTACTTGAAGCGACGCGAGTTCCCCGCATACATTCAGCAGCACAAACAAACGCACGCGTGTTGGCAACCAGGCCGCGGAGCCTACTGCAATCTGCCATGCTAAAAGCGCGCTTTAAAAAATAAAAACTGTGAGTGCCACAAAAAGGCCTAAACGTGTGCGAAACATGGCAATACAAATGTTGCAAGCGATTTTTAATAAACTCAGCGCTGTTTCCCAACTGCTCTTCTGCCGCTCCCATTCACTGGCGGGCGCTACACCGCACTGCTCCACATTGCGCTGGTGCCGTTGCCGCGCCAACTATGCGGACAGCTGTTGCAACAATGTACTCTCTGCTGCATACTTTGAGGCGCATTTGCGCGTTGGCCGCATTTAAGGTTTGCGGTGTGCACTGGAATTCGTGAAGTATGCAGCGCGAAGTGAGCGCGCGCACAGTCTTCATCTTGGGGGAGGGGTGTGGTGTCGGGTTTTACATAGCTGTTGAAGAAAAACCAAATTTGGCAACCTCGCATAGGCTTTGTTGCTGTTGTTGCCGTTTAATGTTCAGCATTAGTTTTATTTTTACTCGTGTCCTTCATCTGCCTCCTCTCTTCCTGCATTTGCTGGCACGCTTTATGACCGCTTCGCTGCGTTGCGTTGGCAAGAGTTGCTAAGATGCTACAGAACAAGAACAACAATAAACTTTTATGCGACTAGCACAGCATATTTGCTATGCGCTCCGACAAAGTTATTTATTTTATATGTTGCTTTTTTATTCCGTTATTGGTGTATAAAAATCTTTGCGATACGTGTGTGTGACTATGTGTATCTGCATGTGTATGTGTGTTCATAATGAGCAGACCATTGTAAGTTGGCTGTGTGGTTGTTGTGCCACAAAAATTTGCAACGAGATGAGCGGCAATTTCGGGCTAGCCGACAACAAAAAGGAACAACTGATATAAAATAAAAATGTGTGCAGAAAATGGGAAAACAAAGTATTGTAACAATGCTGCCAACAACAAATATGCACAAAATACAAACAAATGAAATTTTTATGAACTTTCGTAGATTATTAAATGATAAGCAGCCAGCCAACGACCAAAGTTGCAGCTAAAATTGAAATGACGCAGTGGCAGCGGAATGAAGCCCGCACTGCATGCTTCAAACGTAACCCACAACTTGACAGAAAAAATACTACTTTACTATTAAAATGGTCTGGTCGCCACTGAAATGGTGAGAAGAGCATGCAAATTATAACAACTAGTAGTACATTGTAAGTATTTTTACTCTGATATTTGGAGTTTTCTCCAATATTCGTTTAATTGAGACCCAATGAGTTTGTTTGCTTATGACAATGTGTCGTTACTAAATGAATATCTACATATATACAAACATATAAAGGGAGTCGAATCGGTTTATAACTTTAGAACAAAATATAAGATTTTGGTCATAATTCATAATTTATTCTTCAAATCTCCCTTAGCCGCAATACACTAGTGCGAACGTTTTTTCCAATATTCGCAACAGTTGTTAAAGTCAATTTCCTTCAATATTCGTAGCGATTAATATTTAGTATCTTCAATTGACTCAAAACAGGTTAACCGGAGTGGGGTTTTTAATTAGCTGAATAGCCAGAAGTTACACGGAGCTAAATCGCCGAATACGGTGGTTGCGACACGATTTTGGTTGAAGAATTCATCGCCTGTTTCCCAAGCCTAGATCCAAGACTCATCGCCGGTCATAATAATAAAATAAAAGACGTTAACGCGACGCTGATTTTGGAAAAAATTTAGTGATTTTGGAACACTTTGTGCTTTCACATTTTTTAGGCGGAAATGACATATCAAAATGGGTTTAACTGATCCTTCCGATATTCCAACGATGCAGTAAGATCTCTGACTAGTGCTCGTTTCTTAAGCACCAATTACTTTATTTTATTGACGTGTTGATAATCAGTAGACGTTCATGGCTGTCCTGGTTATTTGTTGCCAACGCGTTCGCGACCAATTTTTTCCTATAAAAAAACATTTGCTCGCGACAAACAATTATCACTGACGGTCTTTTCTAACATTCTGAACATTTCGGCAAGAAAAATTTTATCCACACACTAAATTTGAATGAATCTTCTTTGTTGAATAATTTAACTCATCGTAAAGATCGCCAAATACACTTTATGTACTTCAGAAAGATAGTGGTATACTAAACACCAATGATTCTCGAGTTTCTAATCTTTTTCGTTAGTTTGGTAGAAACTGTTATTGGCTTGGAAGTAGAGAAAATGGAATGATAAATATGAGAAAAGTTGGTATCCGGATAACTTTCTGTTTGTCCGTCCGTGTAAGCTAGTACCTGAGATAAAATTAAGGTATATTGATAAAAATCAGTATACAGTTCCTTGAAAATTATTCCAGCAAGATGCAAGAGTATAAAATGTTCGGTTGCACCCTTACTTGGGATGACGTGATTTTGACAGTATGTGGCGGCCATGTTTGCTTATGGATTTCTGGAATTTTTTTTTGGGGTGTTCAGTAAGGTTTGCTGTTTCCTCATGTCACATTTAATGGCGGCATCAGCGTGCCTTATTTCTTTTGAACAGCGAGCCTTATAACACGATGTTGACCGATTTTTTCCCGGAATTTGATTTAATCGACGATGACGATCTCTATTTCTCACAAGACCATGCGCCGGCTCATATTTCATATCTAACCATGTGAACAGCAGACCTCGGAATTCAGTGGAAGAAGGCACAGAAACGTGTAATATACATTTTATGTGCCGTCTCTGTGTTGTTTTTCAAATGCCGCATATGTAAAGTAAAGAGAAACAGTTAATTCGAAGAACACTTCAGTACCAAGGTAACGTTCATTAAATTCCCACATTCGTTTAAGTGGCTGAAAATTTCTGACAAACTTGAAAAATCTCACACATGCAAAACTTGCTAGAGCCGAAAACGAACAACAACAAACACTGTAACTACTAAATCTTTACAGTGCCATTGTGTGTGTAATCGGTTGGCTGCAAGGGCGTACACTCGTATGTGACTATAGTAAGCTTTATTGCAGTCACTTCGGCGTTGGCGTTGGCGTTGTTGCACGTAAATGGGCTTAGCACGTTTGAGCGCAAAGCCATGGCTTTATTAGCCAAGAAAAATGACAAAGCTGGAACAACACGTAATCGTATGCTGTGTTTTATAGCTGCACCATGCCAGCAATAGCAACAACTACACAAACAGCAGCCAACGTAACGTAAGGAAGCAAACAAATGGTAGACTGACAAAATCATAGCTGACGAGAGTTGCACGAAGTTGAAGGGGTGCAAATACGAGACTACACAAAGCACATGTGACACATATACATACTTACGGGCACATAAAGTACATTTGGCAATTGTGGCGGCAGCAGCGGTGGCAACAATTCGAGACATCTGAAGCAGCTGTGGCAGCTGAGCCAATTGCAGTAGTTTTGCCACTTTTGGCAATGCCATAAAATCATTCACACCCACAACAACAGCAACAACACTAGCAATAAATGGCAAGTAAAAACATCTTAGCGCATGTGAGAGCATTTGTTGTGTGACAGTTGCATTGACAATCTAGTGTTGAGTGCGTGCGGAATGTGTGGCACGTTGCTTTCACGTACGAGTGTCGGAGTCGCTCACGAAAAAAGTGGAAGCAAAATATAAAAGCTAAAAATAAGCTGCAATTTGACACTTGAAGCCGCACTTCGCCATATATACAAACACAAAACTAACTGTAAAAGCACATTGCTGAAATTTTCGGTAGAAAAGCTAAATTTCTAAGCTGGAATTCCAGCGGCGGCTGCGAGTTTACATGGTATGCTTACACCTGCCACTTCTCCATCGCTAACAGAGAATACTAATAAAAACAACGTTTCAGCATTATAGTTTTCGAAGAAGAAGATGCTCGCGGGCGCCAGAATATTCTGAGGATTTTGTTGCTAATTGTGGTGGTCTGAAATATTTGAATTATGATGGTAGGATTAGTAAGGTAATAAACTAAAGTTATTGCTGACACAACCCGCTGACACACCCCGTATAATAAAAGATCACTTAATGTTATTACAGAGTGTTCCAAAGTAAACAGGACTTTTTGAATCTAGCGCCCCCTGGTAGCGCCATCTATATGCCGACTGGTGCGTTAGAATCTGCGATCTTTATCGATTGTCCAATTTCTTGACTTTTAATGGACTGGAAGTGAAGTTTTTGCGTTTTACGTGTCAGTATATTTGTGTTATCGGTGCGAAAATGAGCTTCGAACAAAGAGCCAAGATTATGGTTTGTTTTAAAATTGGTAAAACTTTTACCAAAACGATTCAATTGATGAAACAAGTTTATGGCGATGACTGCTTATCCCGTAGCAGAGTGCACGAGTGATTTCTACGTTTTCAAAGTGGTCGTGAGGACATAAATGACGATCAACATGTGGGCCAATCAAAATCCGTGATCACCGGAAATTCCATTGAAACTGTGCGTGAATTCATCAAAAATCAGCCGAAATCATTATTGAAACTCATGGAAATGGAAAAGAACATCTTCAAAACATTTGGGCTTACGAAAGGTGTGTGCATGGTTTGTTCCGCACAAATTGACTGACGATCAAAAATTGCTCAGAATACAACATTCGAAGGACGATTAATAAAGAGGTTAAAATAGACAAAAACTTTCTTTACTATATTATGACTGGTGGCGAAACATGGTGTTTACAATATGATCCTGAAATGAAACGCCAGAGTGCTGAATGGAAGGCACTGGACGAGCCGAAACCCAAAAAATTTCGCATGGAGAAGTCAAAAGTGAAGACAATGCTGATTTGTTTTTATGATTCCAAGGGTCCAAAACATTAATGCGGTATTCTACCTTAGAGTTTTGAAGCGTTTGCTGCGTCGTGTTCGACGTGTTCGGCGCGAATATGGTGAAGATTAAAGTTGGCGTTTGTTGTACAATAATGTGCCGACTCATCAATCGACGCTTGTGACAGATTATTTGACCAAAAATCTCATTTTAACCATTAATCACTCCCCGTATTCACCACCGTGCGACTTCTCCCTTTTCGGAAAAATGCATTTGCCCATGAAAGGAAAACGTTATGCAGACGTGGAGGCCATTCAAAAAGCTTGCATCGGCATACTGGGGGCCATACCGGCCAACGAGCTAAAAAAGCTGCAAAAAGCTGTATAGATAAAGTCTGCTAAAGCGTTTGAAGCCGCCGTAAAGATTAATGAATTGTTTGAGGTTTTGACTCTGAATGGAAATTGTTAGTTGTCGGTCGGTATAAATCAGTGGCGGATTCAGAGTAGCTAAATGGCTTATTAATAATTTTACTACTCTGAAAAAAATATAAAGTAACAAGAAAGGCGACGTTACTCAACGCAGCCGTTTGCTAATTTGACTTTATAATTGGGATTTTTTGTGATGTGATATTATTCTATATATCTAACTTATATATATATCAACATGATTCTTCAGAAAGAATCGATCGATTTGGCAAAGGCATCAAATATGATAGATACGTTGCTTGTAACGTTCCGACATCGAAGACGAAAAGATGAGGAACATTTTCGATTAATTTATTCAGACGCGAAAGAATGGCGGTAGAACTGAAAGCTTACGAAAAAAGACCAATAATCTGTGGCCGATTTGCGATGAATTCTACAGGATCTCAGTGTACATTCCTCTGTTGGATACAATCGGTGAAGATTTGAAGTCGAGCTTTTCAAGAGAAGTATTGGGTGGATTTGAGTTTGCTGTTTCCAAAAAAGTATGTTCTTTGAAAACCAAAGAACCGAAAAATCTTATTGACTGCTTGGTAAATAGTTTCATAGGCCTTTTGGATACCTGATCACTGGCAGTGCCATTGAGGGCAGAAGCAAAAGTCAAAAGACAACAAATTACCGACTACTGCATTGGAAACATTGAAGAACTGTGATGTAGACAAAATAAGCGTCTACAGTATTATTGCCTGAAACTATCTCTGACGAAACTGTGAGGGACTGTAGTGATTTCAAATCGATTTGGGTAGCTAATTTAGTTGAAAAGATATCTCCTCTCACTCAATTATCTTGTTTGGACCCACTCTTATAGATGCTTATCAGTTCGTCTTTGTCCATATTGTCCCTTTTCTGATCTTCTCTTCACGCCGACACGACACGAGAGTATTGAGAAATGAAATTATGTTCAATTCCATAGGTTGTTGAAAATGAGTGGTATTGGGTATAAAAGAGGAATATATTCAGCCATGTGCAGTTCTTTTTCGAAAGCACCGCCCAAAAACGTCTCATCGCAGTGGTTTACATAACATAATATCAAATTTCACCGGTTAGTAAGAGTAGATGAGTATAATTTATGATTTCGAAGTATCAAACTGGTCAGGCCAGAAGGAGCGCTCTCCTTGGAATAGTAGAAGGGTAAGGTAAACACATTTTTTAACACTTGGATTCCGCAAATTGAGGTTTTATAAGATTTTGAGGGACTTCAATGCATACAATCTACACTAACCTCTTGAAAAAAATTACAGGATTAACCGCTTCCGAGATTTAAGATACAGTGAACGTCTCTTGGGAGAAAATATTTCTTTCCTAAAGGTGGTTTTCAACCTCTTGAGAAATATCATGGCTTGTACCATAGAACAGAAAATTGTTCCAACATTTGGCATGGCCTTAACTATTAGTACTATTATTATTGAGAAAAGGCGAATTACACATTTATAGCTGTAAAAGTGCTTACAACAAAACCAAGAACAATATTACCCACACTAAAACGCGCACTTTACGTGAGTGTCTGAGAATTTGGAATGCAAGTGCAAACAAGCGTTCGGTTCAGGTTCAGCGGCTGCATGTGTAAATATGTGTGTATGTGTGCATGTAAGAAGCAATAAGAGATAAAGATAATAAAACACTGCATAGCATCAAAACGTTTACGTATGCACGACGCGAGCATTTTTTGCTAAGTTGCAAATCCTTTTAAGATGATCCGCCACCAGCACGAAATCGACGCCCACCCAAGATCCAAGCGAGCGGGTAGCGCACCACTTCGCTGACGGCGTGTGGAAAGACGTCAGCAGCAGGCAACAAACTGGTACTTAGACAGCAGCAAACCAACTATCTACTCACTAGCCAGTCAAAGGGACGACATAAAGACATACAAGCGTCGACTTCGCCGCCACGCTACCCCTTTCATATTCGGTTTACGAAATTGATGGCTTGGCAAACGGATGCGCGGCTGGTAGGCATGTCCTTGCAGCTTGCTGTTTGCACATGATGAATGTTCGATGAGCGCGCGTGTGTGTTGTATGTGTTTATTGGTGGCGCTGTTGCGACTGTGATTAGCATTCTGGGCAGACAACACCGAAATATGTAGATATACACACATATATAACTATATAAATGGCTAAGTGTATGCATATTTACATATGTACGTCTGTATGTGGTCGTATAAGTGGTCTCAGCTGTTCAAGAACCACCAACACTTTCTTCAGCTAGCGCACATTCATAAAGGGTATTTTTTTAGAATTAAGGGAAATAAGAAACATTTTATAAATAAAGGGTAATTTTTTAGAGGTAAGGGATATTTCTTTTTAAAGAAAGGGAAGGAAAATTTGATATAAAAGGGATATTTTTCAAATAAAATTAGGAAAATTTTTATAAATAAAGGGTAATTTTTAGAGGGAAAGGGGTATTTTTTCGAATGAAGCGAAAGTAAACTTAATTCATTTTTAAGAAGTGAAATTTTTTCAAATAAAATTAGGACATATTTTAAAAGGGTACGTTTTATAGATATGGGATTTTTTAAATAAATGTAAGAAAAATTTTAGATATAGAGGACATTTTTTTAAGTATGATTTTTTTTTCAAATAAAAATACGAAAACTTCTATTCATAAAGGAAAGTTTTCGAAGTTTACACTTTTTTTAATAAAAATAAGGAATATTTATGAAATAGGGAACTTTTGACCTTACTTGTGTACTTAATTTTTGGCATTTATGTAGATATTGGTTTCAGTTTCAGTTTTAAAAGGTACGGCTCTATACTTTTTCCGATATATAAACTACAACGGCTAATGACCATTTCTGAAATGAAGAACTCTTCAGTTTTGACGAACCGAATGCGAATTTTTCAATTAAATTTCCGCGATTTTCAAATTTGAAATTTCCGGTGAAAATCATTATGTGGAAAGTTTCAACTCTACCTTGAACATAAATTCTCGTGTTTACTCTGACAGGCAGTTTAACAGCTAATCCTATAAGAAATTTTAAACCACTAAAAAACACCCTATACATAAATATACATATATTTGAAATTTACAAGATCGTATGTAATCGCTGTTCCCATTGTAGCAATGGCAGCAGTTCGCATTGTTGATGATGTTGTTTTTATTGTTGTAAAACTATAAGCGTTATTATTATTGTGGTTGTTGTTGCTCGGAGTTCGCAGTTTTGTTATTGGCGGTGCTTTTGGTTCGTATGCAGACCTCGTTGTGTTGGTTATGGCTCGTTATCCTTTTACAAGTACACAAAGGAGGTATTTTATCATAGTTACAGGAACGTATACGTGTGCATCTGTCTGTGTGTGGGGGAGGTTGTGATATATGCGTGTGGCCACTGTGATGACTCAATGCCATTTTTATGCTACAAAATGAATAATAAATAAGTAAGGAAATCTACGTGCGAGCACAACCCTAAATTTCAACTTACTGCGCAGTGAAAGAGAAATAAAGATTTGAAGTTTTTGTAGACTTCACTTTGTCTTTAGAAACTTAAGGCTTCATTAAAACAGGAAGTAGAAATAATTCCAGGATTTTTCGTGTGTTTTGCCGACGTTTGATTCCGCTAAGAAAACATCTTCGACATAATCTCCATTTAGAAAAGTGGGTTCATTATAACGGTACTCAAAATTTTTGATGTCGGTTTGATAGTGTGAAGTCTCAAGGCCATCAATACAGGCCTACCATCTATTTCTATACTTAATGTCCTTTTAGCTCGATTTTTTAAACAGATATAAATACAAAGTCAAAGAAAACCCTTTTGGTTGACTATTTTTGTTGGCTTGCAAATTAAGTCTTCGTGGTGGGGCGATATACATAATTTCGAAACTGACTTCTGAGTGCTGAGTAAATTTGTCGAGTTTGTAAACAGTAAATCACACGGGATCAAATCTGAATAATTGGTAGGGTGGAGCAGCTGTTGATAGGATGGCTGAGGTGTCAACCGGCGCTTTTTATTGGCTAATCCATCCTCGCTTTAATAGCTAAAAATAAGAAAAAAACGTAAACTTCAGTGGTCCGATATCGGCGGTTCCGACAAATGGGCAGCATATCGTGTTTCCAAGTAGTTTTTCAAAAACTGTGGAACTAGTTCTCATATGTACAGTGAGAAGGACAAACAGAAGAACATGACGCAATCGACCTTAGTTCTTCATGCTGATTGTTTATACATTTATTTTCCAAGGTCTTCTTCTGGCAGAACGGCAAGCAGCAACGAAGCGACCAATGAAAATTCTTCAAAATTTGAATAGAGTATGGAGATTTAGTAGAATTAATTTTCGCATACTGTTATAAACATTGTGATAAAAAATTACTCCGAAAATGGAATTTTCTGGGTAAATGATATTAAAAAAAAATATTTTGTTAAGTTGATGGGACCGCCCTTAATTGTCTCATATTTTGCATTTCTACCAAAATTTCGTATGCGGAATCATTGCGAATGTTAGAAAAGACTTACAGGGATTCAGTTTTATCTAAACCAAAAGTAAAAAGACTTACAGGGATTCAGTTTTATCAAAAACAAAAGTCTACGTGTACTACAAGGTCTTTAAAGACGGTCGAGAGATCATTGAGGACTCTCCTCGTTCTGGACGACCTTCGACCTCTTCAACTGATGAAAATATTAAAAAAGTGAAGAATATGATGCTTCAAAATCATCAGAAAAGTGTAAGATGATAAGACATTTCAACATCAGTCGCGAGTCCGTTCGAATGATTTTGGTGGATATTTTGTGTAAACCGCGTTCTTTTTTCAAAAATAGTACGAGATTGACCAAATTTGGCTCCGTGTGAGTTTTTCTTGTTTCTCAAACTGAAATTGACAATCATTAGAGTCTTTTTTCAGTCGATCGAATAGATAAAACAAAATTCGCTGACGGAGCTGAAGGCCAAAAGAGTGCCTATGAAAAGTGTTTCGAAGACTAGGAAATATCTCTGGCATAAGTACATAACATCTGGTGGGGATTACTTTGAAGACGACAAAATAAATACTGATGAATAACTAAATATTTTGCGAACTTAAAATACCTTATTTACGTTATAAATAATAGATTAAATCTCTTATAAAATTCACGTGTTAAAAGATATAAAAAAATTGAATAATGATCCTATTAATACTGATATCTGAATAAATTTATGTAAATTTAAGAAGTTTTATACTACAAAAATGTATCCGAGTTTGAACAGTTTAGCTTGAAGTGTAGAGAAAGTGGAGAGAAAACTCACATTGAAAAATAAATATACGGATATCGAACCAACTAGCTATAACGAACGAAATTGGAGCAAATTTTAACTGGCTTCAAATTAAAACTTCTAAACTTAGCGTTCTCTCATAAAACAGTCAGTGAACAATTGTTAGAATAATAAAATGTTCGTTTACGACTCCTTGATAATCCAAATGCCTCTATAATGCCTTCCAGTATCCAAACCTGCTTACAAATAGGTCGTACACTACCACGTACTAAATTTTGTCGAAATCGGTTGGTGGAGTTCCGAGATATGGGATTACATCAAAAACTGGGCGGTGCCACGTTCTTCTTCTTCTTAATTGGCGTAGACACCGCTTATGCGATTATAGCCGAGTTAATAACCGCGCGCCAGTCGTTTCTTCTTTTCGCAACGTGGCGCCAATTGGATATTCCAAGCGAGGCCAGGTCCTTCTCCACTTGGTCCTTCCAACGGAGTGGAGGTCTTCCTCTTCCTCTGCTTCCCGCGGCGGGTACTGCGTCGAATACTTTCAGAGCTGGAGTGTTTTCGTCCATCCGGACAACATGACCTGGCCAGCGTAGCCGCTGTCTTTTAATTCGCTGAACTATGTCAATGTCGTCGTATATCTCGTACAGCTCATCGTTCCATCGTATGCGATATTCGCCGTGGCCAACGCGCAAAGGACCATAAATCTTTCGCAGAACTTTTCTCTCGAAAACTCGCAACGTCGACTCATCTGTTGTTGACATCGTCCAGGCCTCTGCACCATAAAGCAGGACGGGAATTATGAGTGACTTATAGAGTTTGGTTTTTGTTTGTCGGGAGAGGACTTTGCTTCTCAATTGCCTACTTAGTCCGAAGTAGCACCTGTTGGCAAGAGTTATCCTGCGTTGGATTTCTAGGCTGACATTGTTGGTGGTGTTTACGCTGGTTCCAAGATAGACGAAATTATCTACAACTTCAAAGTTATGACTGTCAACAGTGACGTGAGTGCCAAGTCGCGAGTGCGACGACTGTTTGTTTGATGACAGGAGATATTTCGTCTTGTCCTCGTTCACTGCCAGACCCATTTCTTTTGCTTCCTTGTCCAGTCTGGAGAAAGCAGAACTAACGGCGCGGGTGTTAAGGCCGATGATATCAATATCATCCGCATACGCCAGCAGTTGTACATTCTTGTAGAAGATAGTACCTTCTCTGTTGAGTTCTGCAGCTCGAACTATTTTCTCCAGAAGCAGGTTGAAAAAGTCGCACGATAGGGAATCGCCTTGTCTGAAACCTCGTTTGGTATCGAACGGCTCGGAGAGGTCCTTCCCGATCCTGACGGAGCTTTTCGTGTTGCTCAACGTCAGTTTACACAGCCGTATTAGTTTTGCGGGGATACCAAATTCAGACATCGCGGCATAAAGGCAGCTCCTTTTCGTGCTGTCGAAAGCAGCTTTGAAATCGACGAATAGGTGGTGAGTGTCGATTCTCCTTTCACGGGTCTTTTCCAAGATTTGGCGCATGGTGAATATCTGGTCGGTTGTTGATTTACCAGGTGAAGCCACACTGATAAGGTCCAATCAGTTTGTTGACGGTGGGCTTTAATCTCTCACACAGTACGCTCGACAGAACCTTATATGCGATATTGAGGCTTATCCCACGGTAGTTGGCGCAGATTGTGGGGTCTCCTTTTTTATGGATTGGGCAGAGCACACTTAGATTCCAATCGTTGGGCATGCTTTCGTCCGACCATATTTTACAAAGAAGTTGATGCATGCTCCTTATCAGTTCTTCGCCGCCGTGTTTGAATAGCTCGGCCGGCAATCCATCGGCCCCTGCCGCTTTGTTGTTTTTCAGACGGGCAATTGCTATTCGAACTTCTTCATGATCGGGCAATGGAACGTCTGCTCCATCGTCATCGATTGGGGTATCGGGTTCGCCTTCTCCTGGTGTTGTGCGTTCACTGCCATTCAGCAGGCTGGAGAAGTGTTCCCTCCATAATTTAAGTATGCTCTGGGCATCGGTGGCTAGATCACCATACAGGAGTATGCTCCGGTCTTGAAACCTTCTGTAAGCCGCCGCATTTTTTCGTAGAATTTTCGAGCATTACCCCTGTCGGCCAGCTTGTCAAGCTGCTCGTACTCACGCATTTCGGCCTCTTTCTTCTTCTGTCTGCAAATGCGTCTCGCTTCCCTCTTCAACTCTCGGTATCTATCCCATCCCGCACGTGTTGTGGTCGATCGTAACGTTGCGAGGTAGGCAGCCTGTTTTCTCTCCGCTGCGACACGGCACTCTTCGTCGTACCAGCTGTTCTTTTGCACTTTCCGAAAACCAATGGTTTCGGTTGCAGCTGTACGTAAGGAGTTTGAAATGCCGTCCCACAGTTCCCTTATACCGAGTTGTTGACGAGTGCTCTCAGAGAGCAGGAGTGCAAGCCGAGTAGAGAATCGTTCGGCTGTCTGTTGTGATTGCAGCTTCTCGACGTCGAACCTTCCTTGTGTTTGTTGGCGTGCGTTTTTTGCTGCACAGAGGCGGGTGCGAATCTTAGCTGCAACAAGATAGTGGTCCGAGTCGATGTTAGGACCTCGGAGCGCACGCACATCTAAAACACTGGAGACGTGTCTTCCATCTATCACAACATGATCGATCTGGTTGGTAGTTTTCGATCCGGAGACAGCCAGGTAGCTTGATGGATCTTCTTATGCTGGAATCTAGTACTACAAATAACCATATTTCGGGCCTCGGCGAAGTCGATCAGCCTCAACCCATTTGGTGATGTTTCCTCGTGGAGGCTGAATTTACCGACCGTAGTACCAAAGATACCTTCTTTGCCCACCCTGGCGTTGAAGTCGCCAAGCACGATTTTTACATCGTGACGGGGGCATCTCACATAAGTGCGCTCCAAGCACTCATAAAAAGCATCTTTGGTCACATCGTCCTTCTCTTCCGTCGGGGCGTGGGCGCAAATCAGCGATATGTTGAAGAACCTCGCTTTGATGCGGATTGTGGCTAGACGTTCATTCACCGCAGTGAATGATAGTACTCGGCGACGGAGTCTCTCTCCCACCACGAATCCCACACCAAACTTGCGCTCCTTTATATGGCCACTGTAGTAAATGTCACAAGGACCTACACGTCTCTGTCCTTGTCCCGTCCATCGCATTTCTTGGACGGCGGTGATGTCAGCCTTTGTTTTCACGAGGACATCAACCAGCTGGGCAGTGGCACCTTCCCAGTTAAGGGACCGGACATTCCAGGTGCATGCCCTCAATTCGTAGTCCTTATTTCGTTTGCCATGGTCGTCATCAAAAGGGGGGTCTCTCATCCGAGGCTGGTTATGACTATTCACTGGAGTGTTTTTTTTACGTGGCGGGTCCCAAACCCAGCGCACAACCCTATGCAGGGGATGTTTCGCCTTCTCACGTTAGCTCGCCTTCAAACGGATGTTCTTAGTCTACCCAGAGGATACTTGGTCAAAGACCGGAAGTCGTGAGCTGCTTGAGTCACATGTAAAAGAATCGTTTCTAGCCACACCCAAGTGAATGGCAATCAGAGAACTTTCCTCACTTGCGTGAACTTCTAAACATGACTCCATCCTCCACGTTCATCGTCAAATTTTCACATCGGCTCCTATAAATTCCTCTCCTACCATCTTGGTGGTGGCCTATTGAGTTATTGATTTATTGCGCTTTTAGTAGCTTGCAACTGAACCGTGATATGGGGAGTGAACGGGGTTATCCTTCCCTTTTCACACTGTCGTTAGAAGTTTTTACAAAATAAGTATGTACTCAGTAAAGAAATGTATTCAGAATCCCAAAAACACTTGAACTTCCATAACTCCAACTTTTATTACTCGAATATGTGTTATTGAAAAAACAAATACGAGTATATAAACTATCGAAATATGGAAGATCTAACAATCTCCATCAAAGAAAATGTTGCTTAGCTGCTATACACCGCCTTCTGAAATATCTTGCTGATACACTTTTGCCTGACTTGATAACAGCTTTTTCAGAGAAGTGAATAGGTGTAATTTTTCGAGGGATTCTCCGCAAAACCATTACAGCAGCTTGATAGTGACCACGATGAAATCTTAGAATAATATTTCCAGCGTCTTTGGAAGTTTTTACGTAAATTTTGTAGATTTGATTACCTAAATCTTTTTTAACAATTTAATTTTTAAATTTTCCATCTGACCGCTTGACACTATGGAATCCACTTGCATTTTTTGAGCTCAATTTGCTTCAAGCACCTTGCCAAAAGCTTTCATGTTGAGATTATGTCGAAAAAGCCTTGACATATAAGAATCTGGTCGATATATGTATTTCTCTTGATATATCTGATTTCTAAGGCAATAAGTTTAGTAAAAATTCAAATATCTTTTTGAAACTTCAAACATGTGTACAGTCTTTGAGTATGTTGGTATTGGACAGAATCGTACCATTTCCACTTCCACAAAAAGTCGTCAAACGAAAAATTGTAAAAAGATATAACAAACCCAAAGTTAGGAAATAAAACTGTATTTTAGTACTCTTGGATCTCATGTCGAAAAATGATTGCCATCGGGTCATAACTCTTCACGATCCTAGGTACCAAATATATGAACCTCAGTGTTTATAGCTGAACTTTTACTGAAAAACTAGTAAGTTCTTTGAATTATGGATAATAGTATTATGAAGAACTCATTCTTCTTATATACTGTAGATAGATAATAAAGCTCAACAACAACAAAACAACTAACATTTATAATTGTTGGTATAGGCTCGCGAGACGCCAGTGGAGAATAACATAATTTCTACATATAGCCTCATTATACGCTCGGTATATTTTCATATACATATCTTTCTTAGAAATTTGTGGGTTAAGTGGACTCTACACAATTACATACTTTTCGGAATGTGAGTTCTTACACTATTCGGCTAGTTTACCTGGAAGCATTCCAGAATCTTGTTAAATCATCGTCGATTTTTTCGTTTGCTTTACCTTTGTCACAGCCAACTTTAACCGCTACGCTGAGCTCTCAGCCGCTTTGGTGATGTACTGCGCCATTTGGCTTTTGGCTTCTGGCAGTTGGCTTACGAGTGTTGAATTTGGTCGCTTGTAATTTGGCTGGATAAAATGTGCAGTGGCAACAAAGTGTGAAAGAAGCGATAATGCGATGCGTTTTTTCACTTTTAGACCTAAGAACACCAAGAAGAAGAAACTTATACTTTCATACGTGTTTTATTAAAAACAAGGAATCTATATTTTTCTTATTCCAACACAAAGTGGCAAAATTTATGCGTTGGCAAGTGTCAACTTACATACGCTAACTGTGGTCAGGTTTGTTGCACATTCACATATGACACAGTGTGCAACATTGTCGGTGTAGGTGACATAAATACACCTAGACACCGTTGCCACACCATGCATGCGCTTGCAACGTTGAAGCAATGGCAAAATACACACAAACACATACAAGCGTGCGGCTGCACTCACCTGGCGCTGAGGCGTGATCGCAGTAAATTTATAAGTTGCAACTTTTTCCCAACCGTGCCACAGCTCGTAATGGCACTGCCACATGTTTTCTTCATATCTGGCAACATTTATTTTTGTCGCTCAAATCCATCTGGTTTGCTTTATTTTCAGCAGCGTATCTACCTTCACCATGTTGCCACCTCCGAGATATCTGAGTTCGTTACACCAAACTTCTATTTATATATGTATGTATGTATATATATGTGTGTATTTTTTGATTTTTGCTCATTTCATTTTGTAAAATTTCCTTGCGTTATTTCACCCTTTCCGCAGCTTATTTTTATTTGCAGCAATCTGCCTTCCTTTCTTTGGCATAGTTTCCAGTTGAGATTTGGTGGCGTGATTCGTTTTATTTTTGGTGTTGTTGGCAATGCGTTTAGCGCTTCCGCTTGATTTATGCTTCCAGCTGAAAACGTGCTTTATCATATTAGAGTGCATTAAGTGCCCAGCATTACATACAAAAGCGCGCTGCTGTTAGATTAAGTCTGTAGGTGAGAGTATTACAGTGAAAAATTTTATGCATTTTGTTAAAAGCGGCATTTCCGTTAGGTGAGTTATTTAAAGAAAAATAGCTATTAGCAACAATAGTATGTTCTTACAGCATATTTATTGAGTACTAAATATATTTAATATATTTATAAGATTTACTCGGGAAAGCATATCGTCAAAGTTGCTGGAAAAATCGTATTGCCGAAGTCCATATTCTCCTTCCAGTTTCTGCCTCAGTAGCAAAAGATCGCACTGGGGTGAGGAGGTGACATTGAAAGCAAACTCTTATATTATATTGGACCCCATTATTCCCAGAAACAAGTTAAAGTGCAAATACAAACAATTGTACTATAAGTCTCCAATTATCTTCTGTGTTAGTTTTTGTTTAATGGAAAGTACTCATTTTGATACTTTATTCTGAAAAAATGAAATCGAATCTACTCACTCAAAGAGTTTAAAATTTTGCGTGATAAAGTTCAGTTACACGACTAACCCTACTGGCAAACTTTTTTCACTTTATATCAATTGAATAAGGTTTCTAAGATACGAAGCTGCACTTGAAGCCAAAAGCAAGAACAATTTTATTCTACAGTAACCAAAACCCTTAAATATTTTTACATTTTCTCTGTAGCATTAAAAGAAAAACGTGACCGTAAAATAGTTGGACCAACCTAATGGTAATTTGTATAAGTATTTTTTTATATACATAAGCAGAGACTTGTATGTTTAAGGCGCTTAAACAGTAAGCGTTGTTTTTGGTCGCACGCGTATGCGAATTTTGCTCCTCACACCTTCAACTATGAGATTGCATTTTTCATTATTATTCGACTTTTTGTTTGCATATGTCTCTCCTTGCCTTATTACGCCAAACTTGTTTGTTGGTGTTGCTGTTGTTTGCTTAGCGGTAAGTGTCTGCGTATATTCTCATTAGTTCCCGCTAAAAATTATTGCCTTCATTTACAATTTGGCTGTGCATTTCCGCCTTTGTTGCGCTAAAATGTTGCAAATGCTTTCTTGAACTTTCAACAGACAAGTATACGATCTAAAATTTCAATATTGCTTAAAATTGTTATATAAAATACTTATCACACGGAATTGTTATTATATCCTATGAATAGGAACTAAGAAAACATAAAAAAACTGTGGGTAAAAAATAGTGAGACTTTTTAATTTAAATTTCGCGCGAAAACCCGTTCGTCGAAATATCACTTTTCAAATTTGGTATGACTATCAGACTATCAGTTACATCTGCGACAAATTTCACATTAAATTAATCATTAGTGTTTATTATACGCTTGCCTTTCTGAAGTACATAAATTGCATTCGGCGATTTTTATGATAAGTGAAATTATTCAACAAAGGAATTCCATTAAAGTTTGTACGTGGAATCAAATTTGAAAGCACGATTGGTTCGAAAATCACTAAATTTTTTCGAAAAACAGCGATGAGCTTTGTATCTATGCTTACGACCCGAAGAGAAGCGGCCGAATTTCGTGACAAAGGTGAGCCGAAGCCGAAACAACAGATCAAAAATAAATGTTATGTTGACAGTTTTCTTCTATTACCGAGGTGTGCTGTACTCTGAATTCCTTCTGACTGGTAAAATTTTCAACAAGAAATACCGTTTGAGTGTTATCCGATAAATATGTAGTCTACAAAAATGAAAATCGCGCAAAAGCAAAGGTATCTTCACAAGAGTTTGACCAAGGCAATCTCTGAAGAAATGTTAAATGTTCGATTTTTATACCCTTTTCTGGTAACTTATGCCTATTTTCATGACTTCTTTGGAGGGTGTTTTTTTATAGGAAAATAAAAATTGAATATTTAGAGTGTTTTTATTTACATATTGAACATTTAAAATAAAAAGTTAGGGGCGAAAAAAATTCTCGTTAGTTCCGACAAGAACTATAAGTGTGTAGAACAGCCTGTTAAAATTTTAAAGCAATCGGTTCAGTAGAAAAAAAAGTTAGGACCCGGGCCAACCAGAAAAAACAATGTTTTGAGAAAAAACGCGTTTAAAGTTCAACAACTCCGAGAGAGAGGACTCCGAGGTGCTCTAGGAAACTCGTTATAACTCCCGGAATATTTTGAAAAAAAATTTCGATTTTTTGAAACCGAGTTTCCAGACTACTACCTTAATAACTATATGAATACAATATTTTATTAATATAAACAATTAATTCAGAAACATGTCCCTGCCACTCATGTAGTATATTTGTAAGGAAAAAGTTAATAGCTGCAATTGGCTGCTGCTGCTCGCGGCGCTCAACTCGAATATTAAGTGCAGCTAGAATGTGATGCGTTATTATTCAAGGGCAAAAACAGCAAAGACAACGCCATAAATTAAACAATTTACTCTAATTTTTTCTCAGCAGCAGCAGCGGCAGCAGCGCATTCCAATTTTACTTTTTTGACAAACTTTTCGGCAATGCCTGACGGCGATGCGAAAGTAAGTTACTGCAAATAATAAAGAACAGCGAATTGCATGGAAAAAAGCGCCACAAAATATGCTAGCAAGTGTGGGTCGGAAGTAGCTGAGCGGGAGCGTGAGCAAACAGCAAACAGCGAAATCCAATGAAAACATGCAAGCTTATCCTGTAATGCGACCCGCAGGATAATAAATTATGCGTATGACCCCGAGCACACATCGCTCTGTGTGCCTAAGTGAGTGTGAATGTTGGGTGTGGGTGTTTGCTTTTTGTTTCTGTGGGGATTAGAATTACATGAAGCGCCGTTGAGTTGATTTTTCCGTTTCAGTTTCTTTGTTGCTGTTGCTGTGCTTCAATACCGACATTTTTTCGCCGTTGTAGTAAACTGTTGGTTAATATATCAGCCATACGGAGTTGGTGTTCGTGTCGGTTATGCGGATAGTAAGTGGGCGCATGTCCGCCTATTCCGCAAGCGTGTGCTTATGTGTGTGAGGGCGTGTGTGTGGATTTTGTAATTCCAGCTGTCATTACGGTAATTACATGTATGAGCGAAATTTATGTTTGATTACTTTTGTTCGCTGCATTTTAATGGATATGATAGCTAAGGCGACTTACAAAGAACACTTACACACACATTCACTCACGCATACTCAGACACACGCACGCCAACGTACGCAGTTCAGCCAGCATAAATTTTCGCTTATGATATTGCGCTAATGCGGAAAGCATGTTTTTAGCCGAATATTACAAGTAACAAGTTGCCAAAGCATTCACGTTTGCTTCTGGAAGAATATTTGCTAATCCACGTACAAGTGTGTGTGAGCGTTTGCGTGTTTGAGTTACGCATCAAACGTGAATGCTTGCAAATAGGAAGTTAAGCTTCAATATTTTAGTGAAGGCAACACGCTTAAGCCAACAAACACTTCGAGGGCACACACATTCACACAATAAATACGCGTGTGAGTTCCTTGCATACTTTTTGCCGCTAAAGAGAAAAAACCAGTTGTTGATTCTTCTTTTGCTTCTTCCAAATGATTATTTATATTTGGATATATTTTGATGCTTCACATGTTGAAGATAACTCCCACTATCGAGGCTATGCTGTGTGACAGGTATAGGGCTAAATTGTAACAAAACTGCACGAAACAAGACACAACAAACAGTAAGAACAACAAAGATACACTCTCCTCAGTTTTGTAACGAACAACCCATTTGATAGTATAACGGGTGCTTGTAAATGTTCTAGTATATTTCTTTAAAGAATGTGACCTTAGGTTAGGCAGTTTTTGATAACTCTATATTTGGATTATCTCGTTTTCCGTCAAAACAAACACCTTCTATGGAAAAATTTACATAGAAAGGTAATTTGTAATAAGGGGATGTATAACTTTTTATTTACAAAAATGTTTCTTAGCTATATCCTCCGCGCGTATAAACCATTATTTTAAGGAGCAGGACGATTCCTAATCCATGGATGGACCTCACCAAAGTTTCATTGATGCCTAAGGTTAAGATCATCAGAGTTAGGCATGAGGCAGCCTTTGAAGTTGTCGGACCACTGCAGTGTTTGCTATTGCAAACAAGTCCTTAACCTAGTTTCGCTGATAGGCCAGAAGTAACTTGGAAAGCAAGGCTGCAGTAGAGTGTGTCGCCAGGACCAAGTGACTTCACTTCTGCTGGGTGCAAAGGCTGCAAAGGCATCGAGAGCGACGATATAGCTGTCACCCTTAACATGATCAGCAAGACCCATGTGTTTCCAATACGACGATCTGGACAGGATCATGGAAAGAAAAAATAAAACACGAAGAAATGATCAACATTGGTGGAAAACCGAAAAATTCAGATCTAAAGCGGTGGATTCGAAATATATAAAGTTTCTATCTACATAGTTTTCTTGAGTCGGTTAGTAGTATTTACGTCTAAAAATTCTTGAAATCGGAGCATAAAATCTCAAATTCGAGTTTATACCAAATAAGTGGATACTGCTGACTTTAGCTAACTTCATTAGAAACATCGGTGAATGTGTGATATAAATTATCACAAGAGAATTGTTTCCCGCTAATAATGGGTTTTGTGGCAATAACGGTTACATCGGATTAGTACTTACTCTAGACCACTGTAGCTAGCCACATAAGTATTATATAAGGATTTCCCTACTTCCATTGGAGCTCATAACGTTTATAGAACTATATGTTGTTACACAGAAGTATTTCCCCGCTATTGCGCTTTAAACCTGAGGATTTGGTTACACTCCAACTTGCTTATTCCTTACTTGTCTCATTTAGAATCGAATTGTGTATATCAGGTTGAACATATGCTTTGCAAAAAACTGTCTTCACCGCTTAGTATTAAAGATCTTGTAGTCACTGGACAGCCTTTCTTCACCATAAATAAAATATAAAAAAAAATCAAAAAGCAAAAGCTTTTCTCTTCCTTTCTCTGGAACATTTGCAAACTCTTTAAAATCTATAACACAAGGAAAATAATATTTCTTCTACATATTCAAATAGAGAAAATCTTTATTTAGAAATATCATATATTGAGTCACCCTTTATACATTTATGCACACCCATATACATACATGTGTTTATGGATGTCACACAGATATGCATGTATTTCGTGTGAGAGTGTGAGTCCGACACATCCTGCCTTTTGTTAAAGTTTATCTCTTACTTCGAAATTAAAAAAGTTTGTACTTCTTTGTTTTTCTTTCTGTTTCTGTTTCTGGTTCAGTTTACTTTTCTATTTTTATTTTAGTTAACTGCTACTGTGTTTCTATTTCTTTAATTCCCAGTTATATTTGCTTGAACTCTTTGTTTACACATGTTAAATATTTTTAATGCTTTCACATTTCCAAATTAAAAATCAACGCACGCATTATGAATGAGCAGCGTAGAGCCCTTCCACATGAAGTCCTTTCACCCCAAAGCATTCCAAATATTTAAAATATTTACTTCCTTATAAGGTGGGGTAATATTTTCATCATCCAAACGTTCGAGATTTTAAAATTTTACACACGTCCTTTTCTCAACAAGTTTATGTTTCGTCTTCTTTTTTAATTAGATCTCATATATGAAGTTTAATGATATCTCTCTTTGAAATACTGGGAATATTATTTATCGTAGTTATATGATTAGTTAAAGCATATATGTAAGTAAAGTAAGAGCTAAGTTATAGCACCTTGTTTTCGACTAATGCTATTTTTAGGATGTTGCAGTGTTCGTATAAGGCCCATCTACGCACTCGTCCTCCCTATCCGATATCTCTGTTTTATAACTCAGGGAAAATTATATTATATTTATCATTCCCAAAGAAGACATATCCGTGATAATCTCAGGCTAAATGTAATATATTAAGCACTAAGACCATATAATTTTTAAGAAAGGTAGTCCACTTAATTTCACTTAAAAATTACATATTTTGATCACCCTAAATGGTTTAAGAAAGGGTGGAGGTATTGGGCATTCAAAGAGAAAGTGAGAAGCTTTATCCTTATTCACTTCTAGCTTGTTTTAGCGCTTGTCCAAACTGCTAGTGCCCTGTTAAAGGATCTGTTAATCTGTAAATACTATTTCTGGACCTATGTTTTGGTATTAAAGCCTTTCTGTAATTGTTTACTGGGCTTGAATTAATAAGTAGCGTTGATAAGGTCAGCAGTGTTGTCAGGTTTTCCATGTAAATAGTGGCTTTCGTACAGCCCCCGTGTTATTCAATAGACCACCATAGGCTCTCTCAATACCAAGGACTTCCACTTGGAAGATGCTGGCTGAGTTTGGTAGTCAGATAGTTTGGTAGTCGGATAGAGAGAGATTTTGAGATCAACAAAGTACTACTGAGGGCAAAAAATAGAACAAAGTCTTACTGTTTTTTGCGCACAGTAGTATACACCCATAGCTACATACTTCGCAGTCCGCTTTGCAGCCGTCGTATAGATAGAGCCTGCCCAACCTTTCCTCCTAAGCCTCTTCTCCGTTCGCGTCTAGAGGGTATCTTCACCCTTTATTAAATACTCCGTCTCAATGTCATGGACCACAGATTTTGATAAATTAAACAAATACGATGGGAATGCTGCATTTTCGGCTGCACCACTCACAGAAACACGTCGCGCGAAAATGTTTGTCCTGACTCTCTAGGTGCTCGGAGACCATTGACTGGCTGGACAGTTCGTTAGCTGGAAACGCCGTCTGTCGAATCCAGTCGGTGAGCGCACGCTTCGAAGTACAGTCGCGGCGGAAGAAAATCAGTCCTATTACTTTCCGCACAAACCGTGTATATGGGGTATAAAATCAGGCGGAAGTGTGAAAATTTTTCTATAAAGTATTAAGGTATAATGAAGGAATTCCATTAGAAATTTAGTTATATATCTCACACATTGATCGATATTTTCGTTAAAAGTCAAGTACACACACTGTTATCACATATTCGGTTCCTAGGGGTTTGAGCAGTTTTAGTGCGGCCTAGACATTTTTTGGTCATAAGGTGGCATACTTCGAAGGCACTATTATGGAAAAGTTGTAGCCCGCTACATTAAGTGATGCTTTTTTTTATAAATATATACAGGATCAGATGGAAGTTAAGAATTTTTTATATGTATCACATTCTCTACATTTTCGAACTATCACATAGAAAAATCAAACACTGAGATGAATCAAATTTGGTTGAAATCCAGATATGTACTCCTCCTTAATGTGATTCGTTGTATAAAATTTGTATAATTTTTGTGTCATATTTTACGGCTTAGTTAGGACACTTTATACGTTTTCGATTAATGGCGTTTTGTGAGGGTACTAGTGGACGATTAATGCCATCTACGAGGTCGTACGTATACCACGGAACACATGTAAAAAGTTTTATCAAGAAATCTCAATTTTTACTCAAGTTTCAGCTTGCAATGACTGACGAACTCACTGTCTCTCGGATTCGAACTCTTTCCGTCATCCTGATAGACAATATGTACGTAATTCAATACCTAAGTGAGGGGGGCACCATACTATACAATTATGGAGATTGGTGGATGGAACTGGAAAAGGTAGATGGAAATGGAAATAGCAAATTTAGGAATCAGCACGTTACCAAACTAAATAAAGCACGATACCATAATAAATAAATCTGAACGTGAAAATAGAAGAATTTTAGGTGAAGAAGAGAATACTATCTCAATATATACCAACGGGTCCAAAGTGGACTGCATTATAGGGACCCACCTACCTACACTTCGAAGATCGTGATACCCCTCCATCTTTACCAAACTTCCAAGTGGTAATACTAGGCAAAGAAAAGGCCTATGAACTTGTACTAAACAACTACGGGTTGAAACAATTTTGAGATTTTTGGTATGTCTGTCTGTCCAAAAGGTCGCACAATAAACAAAACATCGGCATCGTTTTTTTCATTGAGTATTACTGCAAATGACGTTTCATCACAATTTGGAAGTCATTGGTCCGGAAGTTATTCCTTCTCTAGTAACGTGAGAAACCTTAGTATATGAATCAATAGAAAAGATTCAAACCAATAAGATTGTCAAGATAGGAACAAACGCCTGATTTAAAGGCTTCAAAAATATCCCACTCCCGACCCGTATCGAAATATTGTAGGTGTAAAAGTGTATGAAATGAGGTTCTGTCAAACGATATTGCCATATTTGTTATATCAACAAAGTGACTTCGTTAAAGTATTTAATGATTAGCACTACTTAGTGTTAAAAGATTTTAATTTCATCAATCATACACAACTTAACTTAACTTAATTTAACTTTAATACAAAGGGCCTGCGCCCAAAACTATGCTACACATATGCTCATTCATTTTGAAATTCGGAAACATTGCAAAATAAACACAAATCTGCCATGATACATTATACGCGCTGTTAAAGGCCAAAATCGATGACTCTCTGCAAACATAAAATAACCAGAACAAAAGCAACACAAGCCGAACAGTGCGAAAAGTCCAAAAGAGCAGCAGAGCAAAGAATTCGTTATTTAAAAGTTGTGCGGCACACACGTGCGCCTCTGTCATGTATGTATGTGTGTGCACTACATTGCCAGTGCGTTGTGGTCATTCAACAGTGGTCGCGCAGCAAAACTAAATTCCAATTGACTGCACTGCTCGGCGAAATATGCTGTGCTTCTTGCCACGTTCAGCCTAACATGTGTGAGTATGGTATGTACGGAGATGCGCGCCATGTTTCATGTCGTGCTATTCTATGTTTCCATTTTATCTTTGACATAATAAATCATGACCAAATAAAGCCACAAGACGGAATGTGTCGCAGGAGCGCTCTAGCCATGCTCTCTCCGCATTGCGCCGCACCATAAAAAGAATCCATTATTCTAACACGCAGCGTGGAAAATGCAAAAACTCATTGTGAAATGGAGACAAACGACGCATGAAGTTCATGGGGATGGTGCATAGTTCAAAGGCAATTCAAGCTGCAGTGCGTGCGTGCACGGTGTGGAGAGATTTTTTTGGGAAGAGCTCTTTTATGCGCGCACATGTTTGATGTCTAAATAACTATTTGCGGCGGAGTCAGTCAGTGCTAGGTCTGTGACCCAACTCTCTGTCTCTGTTAATTAAGAGCTTTCAAAGCTGGCAAACTGCTTTTAATGTTGGCTTAAATTTTAAGGCTGACCTCAAGTGTCTTGATCCCACGTATGGCACCAGTTGACAGACAATTTAAGTAATTAAAGGTTATAATTCACTATGACGGTGCTTTTATGAAAAATGGTATAATCTTAAGACATAGGTGTTAAAAGAGAAATTCTGGAGTATTTTGATTAACGGGTTTATTGCAATCTAAAATCAAGAAAACCTGTTCATTAAAAGTTATATTCTTCTTAAGCCTTCAGATGAAGCGTAATTTCTTTTCTATCATCTAGAAAGATATACAAATTATAACACATAAGTAAATTTGCTATTATGTACTAGACCGGCCATTGAATGGGTGATCCAAGTAGAACAACGTTTACCACTCGTAACGTAGTATTTGCAACACCATCACCCATCTTAAGACCCAGCATTCATTATTGGATAATATTTGATCGAATAGACTACGTCGTAGCTGAGAGTGTACACGAATCGTGGAGAGTCGAATCGGTGCCGTTCGCAGCAACTCGGACTGACGTATGGAATGAATTGGCGCATTTTCCGTCGAGATACAAAATAGAGCTTGTGCAAGAACTGAAGCCGTCCGACCTGCCGAAGCGAAATCGCTTCGCTCTATGAGATTTTGAGAAGTTCCAAGAATATTCGACGTTTTCAATGGCCACCTTTATCGCAACATGATAGCCGACTATTTGATGCCTGAAATTGAAGCTCGTGGTCTCGGTGACGTTTTCTTTCAACAAGACGGCGCCACTTCCCACAAATGGCATCCATCAATGGATTTACTGAGAGAACACTTCGGTGAGCAAATAATTTCACGTTTTGGGCCGGTCGATTGACCACCAAGATCGATTCAAGCTTTGGAACAAAACATCATGTGTGTTATTCGCCAGTTCTCAGTGGAAATTCGAACGAGTCATAATAAATTAAACTCACTGAATGGACCATCTGAGACGTAGTGCGGTAAACATTTGATATAATCTCAAAAATAATTAATGCAAAAGTTTTTTTCTTAAAAAAAGTAGGAAGGAAGGAAGTATTCATCAACTATTCATTCAACTCTTTTTGAACACACAGACATACTACATATTATCGGGAAAGAATTTTCTATGAAGTTCAATTATATGTCTCACATATCGACCGATAAGAACTGGGGTTCAAATTTTTGTTAACTAGGGGCTTGAATATCTTTTGCTGGATTTGGACAAAATTTGACCATATCGTGAAAGATTCAAGTGGCATTTAAAATTGCGCTATATGAGAAGTGGGTGTGGTTGTAGTCCATAAGACGAAGAAATGTAGTTATAAATCTGATTGAATTATAATGCTTTCACCCTTCCGTAAAGTAATGAATTAACATTTTTTTTAATACAATTTTTTGGCTTTGATTCTTTGAAATTAAGATTTGTCTTAAACAAATTCAGTTACATACACCCGAATATAGGTAAGTTAGTATAAATACGTTGGGAGTGATTATATTTCATTTTAAATTACTGATGCCTCTCATTACTAACTTTAAACGATGCTATAAATAGGCTTCTTCGTTTCTCATTAGGATTGTGTAATATATTTCGCTATCTTTGTGTTCATCACTAATTCAATAATTTTCAATGAATAATGAGCCAAATAGGAATGTGAGGAACACATGATGCTCATTTACTCATAATCTGCACACCTTAACCACAATTGCTTGCGATGTACAATTTAAAGCGGAGCTTTTGAAGCTTTCTATTAACAAAAGACGCTTAAGCGTTCGCCACACATTATTTCAGAAATTGTTTTACGACGCACTGGGGTGGGTGTCTAGAGACACCTTGACTTCATCACTCCAAAAGTACAAGAGAAAGGTAAATACTCATAAGTGGTTCATAACTGTAATATCCTAGTTAATGAGAAGGAAATTAACTGCGCACACAAACACTTGTGCATATATACAAACACTTATTTCAAAATTCTCTCATCTTTGTTTTAAATAAGTAATATGGCCTTCCCTTTCATCAAATGCTGACACTCACTCCACCCAGGATTTTTATCCAATTACGCTTCACCGCATATTAAATAGATGTCTGTGAATGACTTCATTTTATATTTTGTAATGTTCGCATTTCCCTGTTAATCTACTCGATTAAATTCACAGATGATAATTTTACTTAATGTACTCGTTGGTGACCTTTTCACCTTCAGTTTCTGAAGGCGACCTATACATATATAGGGTGATTTTTTAAGAGCTTGATAACTTTTTTTTAAAAAAAAACGCATAAAATTTGCAAAATCTCATCGGTTCTTTATTTGAAACGTTAGATTGGTTCATGACATTTACTTTTTGAAGATAATTTCATTTAAATGTTGACCGCGGCTGCGTCTTAGGTGGTCCATTCGGAAAGTCCAATTTTGGGCAACTTTTTCGAGCATTTCGGCCGGAATAGCCCGAATTTCTTCGGAAATGTTGTCTTCCAAAGCTGGAATAGTTGCTGGCTTATTTCTGTAGACTTTAGACTTGACGTAGCCCCACAAAAAATAGTCTAAAGGCGTTAAATCGCATGATCTTGGTGGCCAACTTACGGGTCCATTTCTTGAGATGAATTGTTGTCCGAAGTTTTCCCTCAAAATGGGCCATAGAATCGCGAGCTGTGTGGCATGTAGCGCCATCTTGTTGAAAAACCACATGTCAACCAAGTTCAGTTCTTCCATTTTTGGCAACAAAAAGTTTGTTAGCATCGAACGATAGCGATCGCCATTCACCGTAACGTTGCGTCCAACAGCATCTTTGAAAAAATACCGGTCCAATGATTCCACCAGCGTACAAACCACACCAAAACAGTGCATTTTTTCGGGATGCCATGGGCAGTTCTTGAACGGCTTCTGGTTGCTCTTCAACCCCAAATGCGGCAATTTTGCTTATTTACGTAGCCATTCAACAGAAATGAGCCTCATCGCTGAAACAAAATTTTGTCGATAAAAAATTTTCGAACCGAACACTGATTTTGGTAATAAAATTCAATGATTTGCAAGCGTTGCTCGTTAGTAAGTCTATTCATGATGAAATGTCAAAGCATACTGAGCATCTTTCTCTTTGACACCATGTCTGAAATCCCACGTGATCTGTCAAATACTAATGCATGAAAATCCTAACCTCAAAAAAATCACCCGTTACATACATATAGTATGACTTAGGTAGGTTTAATGAAATAAAATTATTATTTTCATAGGAGGAGAGGTCATACTAGATTTTTGTAACCTTATTTTGTGATTTCATGTATCGAATCTACTGAAGACTTTGGAATCATAACTTCTGGGAGACCATTCAAAGTCATAAGTTCTTTAAATAATTTCCACCCATTTCTCGTAATAATTCAGTTGTTGCACGTTTGACAAGTAGCCCAGTCTTGTTGGAACCAGATGTTGTAAGGCTCAACTTCTTCCAATTTCGGCTATTGGCAGTAACGGTGTCAAGAGCTTCATTTCTAAATAAATTGGGACCCATGATTCCACCAGACCAAAAACCACACAAAACTATCAATTTAAGGGTTCTTCATGAATAATTTATGGATTTTCTTCGTACCAAAATCGATGGTTTTGTTTATTTACTGCACCGCTCAGGTGAAAGTGAGCCTCATCAGAGAAGATGATTTAAAAAAAAATCGTCATCATTATCAAGTTGTTACAAGGAAAGATCAGTAAATTCACAATATTTACGATCACGCAATGACTTCGTTTCTTGAATGAGAACAATTTTATATGGATGCAAGCCCAAATCCTCTTTCAATATCCGTCAGGTTGTGGGTTGAGACAGTCCCAGTTCTTGAGAATGTCTTGGAATCGACAAACTGCGGTCATCAACAACACTTGCCTGAGCGGCAGCAAAATATTTCCATTACTTCGAGCGGTTCTTTATCTTATGGCACTTGAACATTATGTAAAGAAAACGTGCTCTCGAAATTTTGAACAATTTGGCGAATGGGAACACAGGTAGAAGGTGATGAAAAATTGCAATTGGAGAATGATTATTATACTCTTGCCACCAGTTGCTACGGAGTGTTATAGTTTCGTTCACCTAACGGTTGTACGTATCAACTAAAACTAAACGAGATAGATATAGGGTTATACTTGTATATATATAAAATAATTAATGCTGCTCTGCGTAGAAATTGCAGAGAATCTGGTTACTGTATAAGGTGATACGGTTTTTTGCGCTTAAGACTTTCTTTCCATTCAAATCGAGTGACAAGAGCCCTGGCTTCAGTGTTCACATGGTCAGAAAATCTTTCCATATGAGACTTTGCACATTTTTTGATTTATGCAGCAACTGAGTCAATTTCGAGATCGCGTTCAAGATCGTGACTGCGAACATACCAAGGCGCATTGACTGCGCATCTTAAAACTTTATTTTGAAATCGCTGGATATCTGTAACAATGTTAGGGCTTGAGCAGCCTCAAAGTTGTATCCCATAAGACCAATTTGTCTGAACACCTGCTTGTTGACTAGAATTTTGTTATATGTGGATAATGCAGAGTTTCTACCGAATAGGGAATATAAGTTTCTGAATTTTATTTCTAATTCTTTTTTCTTTTTGACATGTGTATTGTGATATGGTATTTGCACACCGTTTAAGTACAGAGGCATATACTCGTATCTAGTATTGTACTGATTTAGTCTCGTTTAATTTTATTCGCCGAAAGGTATAATTTTAAAATATTGTAATAGTTTTTTGGTAAAAACATTTTAATTTTGTTTAGGAGCCCGCCATGGCAAACTTTATAAAAGGCTTTAGACACGTCGAGGAAAACGGCCGAGCAAACTTTTTTGTCTTCGAAGGCATTTTCAATGACTCGAGTTATTCTAGGTACTTGGTCAATAGTGGAGTGATTTTTTCGAAAGCCAAACTGATGGGCCAGTATCAGCTTCCTCTCTTCAATTATGTTGTTAATACGCACAGCAAGCAGTTTTTCCAATAGTTTTGAGAGTATTGGCAGGAGAGATATGGGCCGGTACGAAGTAATTTCATGCGCTTGCTTACCAGGTTTATTGAACATAATCACCTCTGCAGTTTTCCAATAAATTGATACGTACTGAAGATAACGTATAGTTATACGTTGTGAGGAAGCTGTTTTAGTATTTCACTGGTAATAAGTAACTTTTCAGATAAAACCTGAGAGTTATATTTTTAAATGCCTTTATCTTATTGGTAAGTTTTTTACACAATTTGTTAAGACAACTTTTGTCAGATGGAGATCTTGTTTGTTGCCACTTTCGGCGTAATCGGCGTTTTTCTGCTCCATTTCTTTAATTTCTTTGGTATACTTATGACCTACTGTGACGTTTCTTTTAATTGGTGTACTACTCCAGGCTGCATATTGAATTGTATTTGTCAAAATCATGATTTCGTTATCTAGCTCGGAATTACAACTTATTTTTACGTGACTATCAACATTGGATAGCATTTGCTTAAAGTATTCCCAGGCAGTATTTTTATTTGTTAGCGAAAGTGGATGTTACTTAATAACGGGTGATTTTTTTGAGGTTAGGATTTTCATGCATTAGTATTTGACAGATCACGTGGGATTTCAGACATGGTGTCAAAGAGAAAGATGCTCAGTATGCTTTGACATTTCATCATGAATAGACTTACTAACGAGCAACGCTTGCAAATCATTGAATTTTATTACCAAAATCAGTGTTCGGTTTTTTTTTTTTTTTCGGACAAATTTTGTTCAGCGATGAGGCTCATTTCTGGTTGAATGGCTACGTAAATAAGCAAAATTGCCGCATTTGGGGTGAAGAGCAACCAGAAGCCGTTCAAGAACTGCCCATGCATCCCGAAAAATGCACTGTTTGGTGTGGTTGTACGCTGGTGGAATCATTGGACCGTATTTTTTTCAAAGATGCTGTTGGACGCAACGTACGGTGAATGGCGATCGCTATCGTTCGATGTAACAAAAACTTTTTGTTGCCAAAAATTGAAGAACTGAACTTGGTTTGAACATGTGGTTTCAACAAGATGGCGCTACATGCCACACAGCTCGCGATTTCTATGGCCATTTTGAGGGAAAACTTCGGACAACAATTCATCTCAAGAATGGACCCGTAAGTTGGCCACCAAGATCATGCGATTTTAACGCTTTAGACTATTTTTTGTGGGGCTACGTCAAGTTCTAAAGTCTACAGAAATAAGCCAGACAACTATTCCAGCTTTGGAAGACAACATTTCTGAAGAAATTCGGGCTATTCCGGCCGAAAAATGCTCGAAAAAGTTGCCCAAAATTGGTACTTTCCGAATGGACCACCTAAGATGCAGCCGCGGTCAACATTTTAAATGAAATTATCTTCAAAAAGTAAATGTCATGAACCAATCTAACGTTTCAAATAAAGAACCGATGAGATTTTGCAAATTTTATGCGTTTTTTTTTAAAAAAAAGTTATCAAGCTCTTAAAAAATCACCCTTTAGCAACACTTTCGTGTAGTGTTAAATATACTTGTAATGAAAAAATCAATAAGATCTGGTGTTTTAAGTGGACATGTTCTTGGTGTTCCAGTAGACATGATACTGCACCAAGTCAATTGAAGAGCTTTCGTAAAATTTGTCACATGATATTTCTCTCTATCTGTAAACATAAGTTTTTCGTTTTTCCTTGAGGTATTCTCCACTCCATCTAATCAGCATACAAACGGATATCATAAATGTCAAGAAGATTTTTGAATAAAACTAGGAGAATAGTCTATTCTTAACAGAAGGTTGTCTGCGGGTTATATAATGTAACTGTTCATATTGTATAATTTATAACTCTGTTTAGTTTAAAATATGTGTTTGGTTAGTCTGGTAGTTCAGTTTTGATTCTTAACAATGTCTTTACGTAATCCATAACAAGTAATCATCCTTTAGGATGTCAGTGCTTCTTGTGAATTGTGCTTGAAGTGTTGCCTTTTTAATACAAGGAAAGTGCACAAAAGATGTCCTACTGTTTTCCTGTTGCCTTGCTTTTAATACTTTTTGCAGTCACCTCAATCTGTTGTTGTAGTTTGATGCCAGGCATCACTGAAAATATGACTACATATACATATATACATATGTATGCTTGCTTATATTAAGTCCTGGTTACGACATGATTTCGCTGTCTATTTTTATCGACTACTGGAAACCTTATATAGTATATGCTTCAAGGCACAATAGATCGCTGTAAATTTAAGGTGAAATTGAAAAAAAATTTTGATTTTTTTTACCATAGGTCATTGTGCGGGAAATATTTTCTAGTAAAGATTTTTATTAGGTTTAAGCCATAAGGAAGATCGGAACCATTGCAAGAATGGAGGACCTCGGTATTTGGCGTCGTCGGAGATCCCGTGTAACTCAAAAAAATAGTTAATTATATTTTAAAAAATTTTACTGAGTTTTCCTTAAAGATGGAGAATGGACCCATTATATTAGAAAGAAATTCTTACACTAATTTTCTTCATAAATTTTCATAAATTGCCTGTTTTTATGCTGCCGCACTAGGTAATATACATATGTACATATGTATGTACTGTGTATACGAAGTAAACATGTAATCTCAAAAGTATTTGTTGGGAATGTTAACTGCCTTAGTTACAAGATTGTTTAAATTTTTATTTGTATATTTTTCACTGTGACTGCCTCACTGCCTCCAGCAATCATTATTGCTCTCTGTTTTCGTAAATTTGGCGCAAATGCAAATGTCAAATGTACAACGGTACTTTAAAATTATCCAACAGCGAGACATTCGGAAATGTTTATGAGCTCACCTGTTTGTGCTCGCCCGGGCAGGATACATATTTATGGATCTTTCTCTCCGGTTTTTGCAAGCGAGTGCCCTTTTATAGCACCGAGGCGTCCATTGTCTTTGCATTTTATGGTCCCACTGAAAGGCGAATGACATTTTTAATTGTCGATGAATTTAAGTTGCAGAACTTTGTTTTCGTTTATTTATTTATATGAAGATCTTTTTTCTAAACCAGCATAGAATAAGAACGCTTCGCTAAAGCTGTTGTTGTAATTAATAAAGCAAACATTGCGAAACGTGCCACAACAACACTCCGCAGCTTGGCAAACGAGCAAGGCAGGAGCTATTGTTGCAAAGAAAGGATTCTACAATAAAATGTGCAATGTTTCCGAAGAAGGGAGTCCAGCAAGCAGACAGAGGAGCAGAAAGAGCGGAGCCAAACAGTTTGTGACTTGCTAGGGAATTCAGCGCATATTGTATTCAGAATGGCATTTGCAACTGCTGCATATTGTATTCGGGTAGGAATGTATGTGTGAGACCAAATGTAGCTTGCGCGGTTGGGTGTGTGCGAAATAAACCTCACCAAATCATGCACCCGCATAACCGATGGCAAATAGAGCCGTCGTTTGGCTGCCAAATTACCATTTTTGCATTGCGAGTTTTGAGCAAAAGAAAAAACAGAAAAAAACCAAACGAACTATACGCGAAACCAGCCACTATTTATATGAGGGAATGTGTGCAGAGGCAACCAACCAACAGACAAAATCGAAAATCTGAAAATGCTAAGGTAAGCTGAGAGTTGTGAGGTGAGTGACGCCCGGGTGGCGGTGGAGTCAACGTGTTGCAACTAAACAAAAATGAGTTTGATAGCAATATTTCCAGTTCTTTTTAACATGCAAAGAACTCATGGAACACATTGCTGGTTTAAGAGGATTTTGAATTGATGAATGCTGGCGTCACGGGTGGCTGCAACAACGAGACATGTGACGACGTTGTTGCATACACGGTAAGTTGCAGTTACATAAGTGGTATGTGCTCTTACAAAAATTCTGTTGCACATTTGCGTCATTCATATAATTTGAATATATAACTAGTTCTCTTCATAAATGTGTGAGTAGGCATGAAAAATTGAGATCTGAAAGCGCATATTGAAAAAATATTCCCTGTATCTGCTATTATCACTTTGTGATTCGTTTCCGGAAAACCCAAATGGGGCACCTTTTCCCTCTAATCACTTGGAAGCGAGTATTTTCCAGCCATATTGGACTCCTAAAATAATTAGTAACCAGGTAACTATCTTCCTGAAGTACAAAAAGTGCATTTGGCGATTTTTACGATGACTGAACAAAGAAGTTTCCTTAAATTTTGAGTGCGGATAGAGTTTCTGGTCCCAAAACGTTGGAAATTGATCATTGTTTGACGCGATTTGAAAATTAGTATAACTGGGATTAATTAAATCTATTTTCATTATAATTCACTATAAACAATTAAAGGCAGATGAGAATCTGCGGTTGTCACCTTTCTTTCCGTTTGTTTAGTGGCTACACTTGCTGAAGAAGCTTCGTTTAAATTGCGACATCGCAGTTGCACATTTTCCGCTGCTCTCCACACCTTTAATATTGCAACCACCTATCCATTGCTAGCTAAATTCCCATTGAGCACAGTTTGATTGTGAAGCGCTTCTATCTGTGGAGCAGTTTGAGGCAAATGCATACGCTTGCCTTCCAACGCCGTCGTTCTTCACCAGCTTTTGTTCTTTTATCCAGCAGTTATTCACCGCTCTCGACCTGCCGGTGCGCTCATTTTTATGGCTGCGTGTTTGATATCTTGGAACAATATTT
The DNA here is from genome assembly GCF_023373825.1 of Bactrocera dorsalis. NCBI lineage: Eukaryota > Metazoa > Arthropoda > Insecta > Diptera > Tephritidae > Bactrocera > Bactrocera dorsalis. The sequence continues at coordinate 44,339,193 of NC_064304.1, read as the reverse complement.
TATTTTAAATGCACATTCCGCGCGATGTCAGTGTGGCATTGCGTGCTGCACACCGCAGACGCTTGAGCACGGGGTGTTGTGCGATTAAGGACTCGTGTGAGCATTTATAGGCATTCAGCAGTTTTTGGCGCATTGGCGCTTGCGTATAATCGGCATACCCACTACACGTAAAAGCAATGCAGCCATATATATGCTGGTATGCTACATGTTTGTGCGCAATTGTCGCCTTCAGCAGTTGGCATTCGAGTTTAATTTGTAAGTTTTCTGTAGCGTTTTTCCTCTTCCGGCATTTTGGCTCGTTTTGCAGCCATTATTTTGCTGTATCAATCGTAGATTTCCGATTTGCGGCTGCTGCACATTTGGCCTCAACCATTGAAATGATGGCACTGAGGCGTTGGTGCCTTTACATTCCTCCATGTTTTCTCTGAATGTTTGCGTTTTAGTTGCAAAAATGTACTCGTTTTACATTCAATGCGCGCCGGTAGCTCAAGGGTTAAAGCGCTGTTCGTTGAGCGATTGCTATTGTGCGCAGCTTTTCAATGAATCAATAGTCGAAATCTACATTCTATTTGTTTACATGATAGGGGCTTTATGCAGTAACTGAGAAAGACTGAAGGGAATTTCAAGCAATTATAATGCAGTTCAAAGAAAACTGATAGCTTGTTAAAAGTGAAGAAAGATCATTTTATGTTTCGGTTCATCAAATTCTATCTTTATACCCTGAGCAGGGTTACCGAGAAGTTTGGGAAGTCCCAGATGGTGATGATGATCAGGATGACAAGACCTGTAGAAATACCAATATCTGTTTGTCCGTTCGTCTGTGCGTGCAAGCTATAAGTTGAGCAAAAATTGAGATATCTTTATTAAACTTGGTCCACAACGAGCTCGTTGACGGGTGTAATCAGACCACTGACAAGCTTACGAAATTTAATGATTCGAAAACACATAAACTGCTATAACATAGCCGCAAATTAGGATATAAAATACAAATTTAGCAGAATGAATCACATTAAACAATAGTACCTGCGGTTTGAAAGTTTTTACAAACTGGGCGAGGCTCCGTCCTCTAAAATATTAAATTTATATATCTTCCAAACCAAAAACGCTAAATCAGCCAAATTCACTCAGGAAAAATTGTTTCAACCTTTATTACGATAGTGTGAAAATAAGTGAAATCGGAGGATAACCCCGTCCATTTCCCATAGAACGGTACTGTTAAAAATACTAAAAGCGCGACAGACTAATAACTAAATGCTTGCGGGACATTAAATTTCACTATCAGGATGGCAAAGGACAAGAGACCTTCATAGGAGACAGTGTCAAAATTCCGATGAGAGAACTTTTCTTCTGAATGGGTTTACTGTGGTAAATATTCCCTTGAGCTCCCATATACATAACATAAAGATTTTCGAATTTGCGGGTGGCTTTATAGCGCATATATCGGCCAATATGTGAGTTATGTCACTGAAAAAGAAGGAGCGTGTCTTCGTCACGACAGTGTATTTTTAAGCCTAAAATTGGATAGGAATGGAGTTAAATAAATGAAGAAATGTCAAATTAAACTACGTAATTTCTAAAATAAAAAATACTAGAAATTGCCGCTTTCTTAGCAGAGATCCAGTCGGGTTATTGTCATTTTTCTACAAAAGCTCACTTAAGATACAGGGTTCGTCCGGAATGTAATAGGACTGAGTGGATTGAAAACAATTTATTGAACCAACCGTTACAATTCTTTAAAGACTTTTAAAGTAGGCTATTCTCCGGAATAGCCTTGAAAGCCGAGGTACATGCTTCTTGGATCCCCTTTCATCTGCCTTTTCAGGTAAAGACACAAACAAAAGTCCGGGGGCGACATCTGGGCTGCAGGGCGGCTGCGGAAGCGTTGGGATGACGGCCTTTTTTACGTTTAGTTGTTCACAAAAATGGTGTTGTGAACCAGGGCGTTATCGTGGTGCAACTTCCAATCGGCTGCGATGTCAAAACTTTGCGCACACGAATCACATTGTCGGTGTTTGTCACCGAAACACACCACTTCTTGCTAAGACAAAATCTGGGTAAGGTTACTTGATCATATCAAAAATCTGTCCTATTACTTTCCAAACAAACTCTCTATTAGGATTAAAGGTTTAAAATAGCATAGTTAAAATGATATGATTTGGGTAAAATATTAACCGTTTAGTTTGATAACGTTTTTAGATTTACAAAATAATTTCATTTTGTGATAAGAACCCGTGTCCATATTGAAAAAAAAGCAACAGTCGAGTCGAGGTGTATTTTTCGCAGGATAATCATTCGTCATAAACAGTAAGCACTTTAAGTAATCACAGGGTTCCAAGTCCGCTTTCATTTTCTGCAAATGGAAAGTTTTGGGCGTGATGAGTGATGGGTTCATAGGATATTGTGTTACTGATCGAACGCAATACAAAAGATGATAAATCCTCAAAGGATTATGCACCTGAGTCCCACCTGCAGTCTGATACTGGTTTTTACCCTCTTAAGGTCGACCAAAGTGCCCGAAAACATAACAGTTCACAAATGAAAGGTAGATCAAATTGATAAGCCAAAAACTTTTCAGGTCATGTATTAGAGGCAAATTATGCCGAATTACTCTACTTCATTACCAATCGCTTAAGTACAAAGACGTTCCCGCATTTTATACATTGCATCAAACTATTAGTAAGAACACTTAGTCCTGAATTGTTATCGAAAAAAGTGCCCCTGAGGCTTGAACAGAGATCTGAACATCTGGTATCGAGGAGGCAAGTCAATATTGGGGTGATTATTAGGTCGACTATTCCGGAAAGAGTGATGCAAGGTGGCGTCTATATGTTTGTCGTTCGAGACATTTAACCGAAATTCTCTAACAAAATAAAGAAATGTACATTTTTCTCTAAAGAAGTCGGCCATAAAGCTGCAGTCATTGGGAAACGCTATAAAGCCATGATTAATGGTGCCTGAATTGACGGATGTTAATGGGGACGATCTTTTGTTTCAATAAAATCACATACATATCATACAACCAACGAATACTATGAACTTATTGGATGACATTTTTTTAAGCGCATTATATCGCGTTATGAGCTTGTAAGATGGCCTCCAAGTTTGAGCGATTTTATACCACTAGACTATTTCTTGTGGGGTTACGCGAAGTTGTTTTTTCGCGGATAAGCGCGATGCGACTGACGCCTTGGAAGAAAATATTCGGCGCGACATACGGCCTCAATTGCTAAAAGAATAGCTCGAATATATTTATCCGACCTAAACACCTGAACTATTTTTAAACACAATGACGATCATTATCTTTATAAAAAGTCTGAGTCTTGGGTCATTACGTTACACGAAATGCGTTTCATTCCTTCTTGAAAACCACATGTAAAAAAAGCACCCTTTATAAGTAATCTTAATTTATTAACAGCCTTTAAATGTTGTGACTTGTGGATGGCAGCAATAAACCCACAACCTGTTTAATATACTTTTTTACTCGTAAAGTAAGAAAGATTTTCCGAGAAAAATATTTAGTTTCCATTTTTCATAAAACGAAATTTTCTGGCGATTCACCGCAAAGTAAATATGACAATGTCAGGTGCTATTTTGATCAAATTAAAGTTGATTTTCGCCAAGTCAACTATGTCACAGTATGTGTTAACAAAGGCACCTAATTGCTGACATATAATAATATAAGAAATGTACATATTTGCGTACAGCGTTGCTCGAGGCTATTTCATGCATTTCTGTATTTGTTTATGTGAGCAAATAAGAAATTAATAGAATTAAGTGCGTGCGAATTTTGTGAAAATCGAATGTGACAATGTTGTTACATAAATTATTTTATTTAAATAAAATGTATATATACTAAAACATGTGTATGCAAGTATGTGCAAAATAAAATATATAATACGATGTGAATGTAATATTTTTCAATGTTGATAAATAACAAATATTTTTGCCATTGTAATTTCTGAAAACTGTCAAAAACATTTTAATTAATTTTAACGAATGTTTTAGACATACATTATACAAATACTCGTAGAGCTGTTGGACACATCGATGTGGAGCCGGCAAACACCGCACTCGAATGAATTGTCAATATTTGCAGACTAGAGACTACACATACACACACTGATGCAGACGCTTTCAGTATGAGCTCACAGAAACAATTGAGCAAAGAAGCATACGAATCTTCAGTTACCTTCGAAATCAATATATGTATGTATGTATATAATAAATCGAATATACCGAAAAGAATATCTCAACTGTGTTTTTATATAATTTGGATACTATATAACGGATTTTTCAATAGGCACGCTAAATAAATCAGACCGATAGGCACAGCAAACGGCGTCATATTTTTCCCGCTCTTTTGGCAATTCTCTTCACTAAGGTTTACCATATTATCTTCTTTACTTGCCGAGTTAACAACAGTTCCCAATCGTGGATGGTGGCGCCAATTGAGAAAGAGAAGGTCTTTCTCCACCTAATCCTTCCAACGGAGTGGAGGTCTTCCTCTTCCTTTTTCACAGAACCTTTCTCTCGAAAATCGCAACGTCAACTCATCAGATGTTGTCATCGTCCATGCCTCTGCACCATATAGCAGGACGGAAATAATGAGTGACTTTTAGACTTTGGCTTTTGTTCGTTGAGAGAGGACTTTACTTCTTAATTGTCCACTCAGTCCGAAGAAGTACCTGTTGGCAAGAGTTATTCTGCCTTGGATTTTCAGGTTAACATTGTTGGTGGTGTTGATACTGGTTCCACGATAGACCAAATTATCTACGACTTCAAAGTAATGACTGTCAACAGGGACGTGAAAACCACGTCGCGAGTGCGATGACTAATTGTTTGATGACAGATATAGTATTTCGTTTCGCCATCATTAACCACCAGACCCATTTGCTTTGCTTCCTTGTCCAGTTTAAAGAAAGCAGAACTAACGGCGCGGATGTTAAGGCTGATGATATTAAAAACAGATTTGAAATCGACGAAAAGATGGTGTGTGTTAATTCTCTTTACACGGATATTTTCCAAGATTGGTGCATGGTGAATATCTTGTCGGTTGTTTATTTTGTCCGTAGTGTCGAGAATATTGCTGCTGCTAGCGCATCAATTGAGGATAACTCAAATCAATCTCTCACACGTCGTTCTGAGACGTCGTTGTTGCGAAAAGATCTTGGCGTACATCCTTATAAGATCAAATTGACGCAAGAACTAAAGCCGCTTGACCACCAGAATCGTCGTATGATCGGGAATTGGGCTGAGCAACAATTTGAAAATGATCCGGATTTTCATCAAAAAATCATCTTAAGCGATGAGGCTCATTTCTGACTGAATGGCTTCGTCAATGAACAAAATATGCGGTATTAGTCAGGCAGCAACCCACACGTACTCCATGAGTCAACATTGAATCTCGAAAAAATTACGGTTTGGTGCGGTCTATTGGCCGGCAGCGTCATTGGGCCGTACTTGTTTTGTGATGATCAAGACCGGCACGTTACTGTGAATGGGAATCGCTACCGCTCAATGATAACCGAATATTTTTGCTCCGGATTGGATGATATGGACTTGGACAATATGTGGTTTCGACAGGACGGCGCCACAAGGCACACAGCGAATGTCGCAATCGATTTATTGAAAACCAAGTGTGGTGAACGTATTGTCTCTCGAAATGGCCCAGTCAATTGGCTGCCTTGGTCGTGTGACTTGACGCCTTTAAACTATTTCTTGTGGGGCTACATGAAGCCGACAACAAGCTAGCGACGACTAGTGATTCAAATTGCAGCAGTCTCGGCGCCCGTGGTGGTCATGCAAACGAAATCGAGTTTCATACAAAATGGCATCGAATGTACTTTCGCAAGAATAAAGAATTTCAATGATATCCTAAACCGTTTTTGTTTTATTTAAAAGAAAGACAATCCAGGGATGCCAACGCTTAATCCAATTTCAGGTTAATCGGTTGCTACTTAATTTTGGAGCTCAATTTGTAAGATTTTTGGACAGTTTCAACGTTATGTTCATAAAACCATGTCTGTCATTGACACGCTACATATCTAAAACATTAACCAAAATGTGTTGTGTTAACCCATAAGTGAAGGAGAGACTATCTGCCATTTCCCTGATGCCAACACGACGATTTTTGTAAACTGTTAATTTTTTTGATCTTGTCGTTATTAACAGAGATCGATGAACTACTCGCATTAGGAAAGTTTTCGATGACTTCACTCGAATATTTGTGTTCGCGATAAAGCAGACTCCCCAAAGACACTTGTGCAGCAATTTAAGAATTCCGTAGTCGTGTTTATAAACCATAGTCGTGGAATATAAACAGTTTTAGTAAACTCGTTGTTCCATTTTTTTCATGATAGAAACCTCCCGACAAACACTTTGTTACACATTTTTTGAGCAGACTGTGCAAATTCTATAATTAACTTCTATAAAAATAAATGTATCTTATAATATTCAGCAAGAGGGTACTAAAATACTTACTCTTCACTCATAATATTTCATTGCACTCTACTGTTCAGTAACGGATCTCTCCTTTATAACTTGTTCTTATAGGTTTCGTGACAATAATATGAAGAATGGACTTACTTCCAGAGAAAGGACCATCCACTCAGATAGCAGGGCGGCGATACTAGCCTTGAACTCATTAAAAGCGCGTTCAGTGTTGATCAAGGAGTGCTTAACTCGTTATCAGTATCATCGAGTCTCTTTGTAAGAAGACTGGTGTGGGTACCAAACTACATCGGAAACGTAGGCAATTGTAGAACTGATGAACTGGCACGGAAAGGTACCCTCGAAAGGGAATCGCTACATGCGCTGCCGAAAAATCCTTTGTCCCAAGTTCGATCTCCAGAAATCCAGCGATCTTTGTGCCCTCAGTAAGGCTAGCCTTCCCCTAGTTGTAGGGGTTTTAGGATGCCATTGGTGTCCATACTGAAAGGCTGGGAATCTTATCAGACGCCATCTTCAGAAGCTGTATGGAAGAAAAGGAAGGAAAATAACTCAACAGGAGGTCAAGACTTAAACACTTGGGAGCCCACACCTTCAGACATCCCACCGGACTGAAGGGAAAGGAAATTACACGCATATGCAAATTTGTAGTAACCTCTAAACGATTTGCTAGCTTATAAGCTCGAACACATGAGTTATTCTTTCCTTTGGGTTCACAAAGGACTACCTACAGCAGTTCACGTGCGATATCTCCAGATCAACCATAACATAATCTAACACAGTAATCTTGGCTAATAATCACAATATGTACGACGATGAATAACAATCAAGTACTAAACAGACCCAGGAGTGGAAGTCGCAGAAGAAATAATTTATTAGATATTATTAACACTATTTTGAAGTTCCCCGTCTGAACAGTATTCAATTTCCAATTGACACAAAAAGCCCTCGCTGATTCGATTGATGGCCTGTTATTTATCTGAAACATATACGGTTGCAGTAATTTCGATTTTTTTAGTGTGATTTTCTTCTTAAAATTTTCGTTTGCACTTGCTCAACCGCAACTGAGGTAATATTTGGACAATTTAAAATATTTTGTAATTCAAAAGCTCACACAGCTTTACAATCAAAGTATTCTGGCTTCTCGGTAGTGTAATCAGAACGTGTGTATTTCGCTACATTTTAGGTATTTGCTCACAAAAAAGTATAAAGTTACCAAAGAAGCCTTTGTTCAATATGCTGCACACACCGCACACATTGCCAATGTCCACTTTGTGGTGTGCGTGTGTGTGTGTGGAAACCTTGTTTCAACAAAAACTAAAAATTAAAGCTAGGTGATTGCACTGGGACAGTTGAAGTAGTGGAAAATCACTAAAATCACAGAATACCGCAACATACACAGACACACACACACATACATACGCTAAAACATGCTTACTTTACAGTTTGAAATACAGTTACTTTTAGTTCATGCACCTCTACAAATGGCCGCCCTCTAGGAAACAGAACAACTTGCTAGTTAAGCATTGACACGAATTCAAATCTAAGCCATATGAATAATGACTAATTTTTCTCTAGTTATAATTATTACTACTATTAAGTTCAGGGAGCAATTTACTAGAAACACCGATAAAAATATATTAAAATTTCGCTTTGCAACCACTGATTTAGAAAACTTTAAAACGATGCTCTCTGCCTGGTTGGGTTGCTGATTTAGTTACATACCTATATCGTGTTGGTATGCATTTCTACATGCATGAGCGGTTATACTGTGGACACATGTTGTCACAGTTGTCACCATCAACACATTTTCGCATGCCATCATGAACCGGCCCCTTCACAATAGCAATGACCCCTTTGATGTCGCTCGCATTTTAATGAAAATCCCAATACGATTTAGAGTCGCTTACACTTACATAGGTATGAATGCATATAGAAGGTCCAAAGAGTGAAAATAGGGTTATTGGAGAATAGCGCGAGAGGACAATCAAACTCCAACGTATTTATACAAGCGAAGCTTGACCAGCGACACCCGTCTGTAATTTTGTCAATCTATCTTGAATAAAAACGGTTTAAACCGCCGATTACCAAATGGTGAGCATGTTGACTTCGTTAACGATTTTTAGCTGTTAGGTTAGGTTAGATTATGCAAGATTAAGATGCCTCATCTTGTCGAGGAATCACCCTTAGATTGGTATGAACTTACTACAAATATGCTTAAATACTTTATTTTCCATAATTTCAGGTGGATCTACTATATTATGAGATCTGAGGTATTCTTGCCTTGACCTGAGACAGATGGAACATTCGAGAAGGAAACAAGAAAATGATCCTATCTCATCTTCTTCCAGAAAATGGCATCCGGTAGCTTTTTTCAATCTGAATTCCGATTGGACAGTGTCCTGCTACAGCTCTTACAACGCTAAGCCTAGACATCCCTTCACTAGTCTTGAGCGAGTTAAGGAACGTACTTCTTATAATAGTAACAAACAACAAAACAACCTTTAGTTTCAGTAAACAGAATGTATCAAAACAACCTTGAGTTGGAACAATTGAAATGCACTATCATTACAACAAACAATCCTAAACAAAGAGGTTTCAAAAGAGATGTCATTCGAATGGACGAAAACGCTCCAGCTCTGAAAGTATTCGACGCAGTACCCGCCGGGGGAAGCAGAGGAAGAGGAAGACCTCCATTCCGTATGAAAGACCAGGTGGAAAAGGACCTGGCTTCGTTTGGATTCTCCAATTGGCGCCACCTTGCAAAAGGAAGAAACGACTGGTGCGTTGTTGTTAACTCGGGTGTAATCGCGCAAGCGGTTTATATACCAGTGAAGAAGAAGTTCTATATAGCGTCTTCCACATTATCGATTATGTCTTGCAGCTTTACTACACAACTCATAAAATTTTTGCTTTACTCGGCTTCCACGAAACCTGACTATTTATAGTAGTTAAAGCTCTGCCATATCCACTTCTGTAGCATTTCCATGATTTTATACCTCCTACTAAACAAAGACATTTTGCTTTTAGTAACGTTAATAGCGAGGTCAACCCTTTCCTCAAATTATCTTCATGAATCCAGAATGTGTCTCAGTGTGCTGCAGCTCGTTAAGATGGGAGGTAGTCAGCTGGATGTTACCGTGAGGCTATGACATTCGTGCAAAAGGTTTGCAAATACTGAACAAACTTCATTAGGCGCTCTAAGAAGTATTTCTCTATAGGAATAATTTCTTCCAAAGTAAGCATTAAGGAGATCCTGGGGAATGAGGCTTCTTGCGACAATGCTTTCTTGTAAAGAAATTTTTATGAAAATTCGTTTTGCCTTTCCATGGTTTTAGTTGATTAGAGGTCTCCAAGGCAGCTGGCACGGAGATCTGAATACACTCGTCCACTGCGTTGAGAGGGAACAAAGAATTCTATCCCAGTGCGTAATGAAAGGCGTGCAAGTGCTTTCTGAAGCACAAGTCTTAATTCTTGATAGTAAAACTCCTATAAGCTAGGTGGATGTGGTTCGTGTCCAGACTGAAAATGATATACTAATGGTAAGAGAATTAATGGTCCACAAGATATAAATGGGAAATCCGCAATCAATGGAGATGTATGTTCTGCAATTACTCCAAATCGCTGGGAGCGCTGACATGTTTTTTTTCTTTTTTTTTAAGTGTGAGAAATAAAACTTTTCAGAATAGGAACTTTTTTTAAGAGCAGAAAAATCTAGTCTAAATGGTTAGGCCACTGGGTCTTCAGAATCGCTTTTATTAGTATTTTGAGCGACATGAAAATAAAAAATATGTTTTCAAAGAGAAGTACGTGTTTTAAAGCGATCTCTTCAAAGTAGTGTTAAAGAATTATTCTAAAAATACTACGCTTTAGCTTTGAGTTTGCTAAAAATAGAATGTTCTCAGTGAACTGTAGTTCAGTCGCCATAAGTGATTGAGTTCTGTACTAAGCCATTGCACATACCCTACGCCGTAAATTGCAAATAAAAGATTACGCTTTCAATGACAGTCAGCACCTCAAATAGAAATGTGATTGATTAAGTGCCTGAATGAGTAGAGAGAAGTGCAGTGACAAAACGGATTTGTGCCTGCAATGGTATGTACTTGAGCGCATACATGTAAATATTATCGAAATCCTGCCGTCCTACACATGCTTGTCTATATTAACGCGCCGTCGATTTGCAAATGCATTTGAGAGCTGGCGACATGCTAGGCAAAAATTCCAACTACTGCGAACTTGACAGGTCACGGCAGTTAAACCATCATGAAGGCAGAGTGGAGAGACGTGCCGTGCCAGGCGGCTACAAATGCGCAATTGACTAGGAATGCAGCTGTAAGCAATGACAGCCGAATACACGCAGTTCGTTAAACACATTTTACATATTTTGTTACAACGGCACTGCGCTTGGCTTTGCCGTTGTTGCTGTTTGCTGCCGACTCGTTGCTGCATAAAGTTATTTTCGTTGTTGGTGGCACGTGTGCTTGTTAAAATGCACTATTGACATTTTCTGTGATTTGACATTCATCACTTGTAGTGCAATTGCGCGTTGCAGTCAGTTCGTCAGCTTGGCACTCGCTAAAATGTTACGTATACGCCGTGTTCTGCAGCCGAGCGCCATTTGTGCCACGTTGAAATGCAATGACAGTTCTGCATTCGCGCTAATGCAACTTTTATGCACGTTTTCATCGGCGCCATTCATGTGGCTGTCGACACCGGCTGTTGTGGGCTGTTACGAGTGGGCGTGCGCGAGTGACAAAATGCTTTGGCAGTGCATTTTTGTGCTCGTACATATTTAGTTACAAGGAATATTAGTTGGAAAAGCTGCAGAACTCCTTTAAAGGGAGTTTAACTAATAATATTTTAAAACTAGCATTTCGCACTTATTAAATCTGAAAGATGGATTATGTAAATATGTTTTTGTTCTGTGAAGGTAAGAAGAAGAAAAGAATTTTTATATGACAAGTATATCGTCCGTAATTTTCCAAAATTCGGACCGGCCCCCGTATGAATAGTGGATTGCATAGAGCTGACTAATTCATTATTGTGGCCTCTTGGTAGTTAGTTTTGTTATTTTAACCGGATTATTTAAGTGATTTCCTTCCAATCACACTTTTCAATACTCAATAGCATCAAGGACCAGTCGGAAATCTTTTTTATTAAGTAAGCGGTCTGTAATGAGTAATATATAATGCTAGAAGTTGTCTTAGCTTGAGGAGGATGCTTATCTGTCTGAAACATTTCATGTCTTTTCTTCATAGAAATTGCTTCGTTTGGCGACGATTCCTTCCTGACTTCTTTTCTAATTTCTCATCTGATGTTGTGTCAACCCACTGTGAAGTAAGGATAGGTTTCTATTGACCGCTTCGTTAGTGTAGCTGCTTAAGTGGGTACACCTCAGTAGTGCGTTGCTTATTTTACAATGGATAAAAATATCTAACAAAAATTTAGTCTAAAATTTTGTATTTCTAACCAAGTTTCATGTGAAGTATCATTGCGAATGTTGGAAAAGGCTTACGATGATTCAGTTTTAACAAAAACGCAAGTGTGCGAGTGGTATAAAGATCCTAAAGACGGTTGCGAGATCGTTGAAGACATGCCTCGTTATGAAGGAGCCTCTATTAGACCTCTTCAACTGATGGAAATATTAAAAAAGTTAAGGATATGGTGCTTGAAAATCGTTGGGCAAACGTCTCGAGGACTGTAAAAACTGTTGGCATAAGTGCATTGAATCTGGTGGGAATTACTTTGAATGAATAATTAAATAATTTGCGTTTATTTTACAATTTCCAATTACTTGTTTGTCACAATGTATTCAACTGCCAAGAAAACAAAGAAACTCTCGAAGTAATAAGGACAGTGCTGCCGTTCAGGCAAGTGTTGCTGAAGATCGCAATTTGTCGAATCCAAGCCGTTCTCAAGAATTGGGACTGCCTCAAACCACAACCTGGCGGATTTTAAGAAAACATTTGGGGTTGTATCCATTTACGCTCAATGAAGAGCGGTATAGGTCGATGATAACCAACTTTTTATGGCCGCAATTGGAAGAAGTCTTTCTTGACAACATGTCGTTCCAACAAGACGGTGCCACACAACCGAATTATTACGAGAAAAGTTTTGAGATTCGATTTTTTCAAGAAATTGACTACATTAGACTACTTCTTGTGGGGTTATTTGAAGTTATTGGTCTTTAGCAAAATATTAAACTCTCTTCAAGTTTTAGAAGTCAGCATTGATGGTGCTATTTATGACATAGGACTTGTTTATTGGAAATGGTAAAAGTTTCTAACTTCCGGCTGACTTTGTACCCCATATATTGGCCAATATATCTTATTTAAATTTATATGTGAGATTTTTTAATGAAGCTCAAATAACATATCTTTCTGTTAATAATATGTAGCCAAAAAAAGATGAAATCGAGCTACTAAACTTCCATATACTTATATAGATCACACTTTCGGCTAGTCTTTGACCGTATATATGGTCAATATCATCAATTCCGGATTTCTATCTGGCGTCTTGCACTTCAACTCAGTATCATATGTTAAATTTAGCCTATTCGCTTAAGTTTATGTTAGATATATACCTTTAAGGATAATTTTATTATAATTTTCGCTAAGCTGAAGTAAAATATAGTGATTAAACTAAATGATTTATAATACGATATAAGAAAATACCAAATTTACTTGCAAATTATTTCGGATAATAAATGTTAAATTCTTTCGAAATCGTTTTGAAAATTATGATGTGCTAACACCTGAAGGTATTCATCCTTGCAAGTTACAAGAGTATGAAATGAAAATTATTTAAACAAGGGATTGTTTTCTCGATTGAAAACTTTACTTTTAATTAACAAACATTTTTATTAACCTGAGCATGGTTATGATAATACGCACACCGCCAAAGTTTGAAGCCCATTGCACCTGAATTATTGACTTACACATTATAATATTTTGCAATTTCTTAGTAGCCCATTAGTACTGGCAAGGAAGACAAGCATAATGTACCAAGTGAACACAAAGCCATCTAAATTTACACAGGGGAAAAGTTACACGCGCTTAGTACAATAATAATCATAAAATAAGTGCTAAATACTGAATGTGATAATTAGCTTTAGCAGCAAGCTAGATCTGCCAATGTCGAAGCCTTCAAAGTTTCTTGCAAATTCGTAATCCCGCGGGCGTTGTTTTTCGGTATTTCTAAGTCAGAGGCAAGTACACACACACAACCGAATTAGATATTTAGCCACTTGACATTTGCCTTTGTGTGGCACGTGCATACTTACTTTTATTCCCCCTGTAGTAAATCAAGTGGTTCCAAAGTAACCTGTAACCAGTATAAACTTAATTAAATAGTCAGCTGATTATATCATTTTCTCGCGAACTACAGTTTATAGCTATCAACCCCTGAGGTTTTACATATACAAAAGCAATTAATTGAAGAAGCTGTATATAATATATTATTGAGCTCCACTATATGTTTCCGATCGTGCAGTTTGAATGACGGCTGTATGCTGTAGTGATCCGATATTATCGATACCGACAATAAGCAGTTACTTGATTACTTGATGACAAAAGGGTGTGTACAAAACCAAACCAATGTCTTAAAAACTGAGAGACTCATTCGTGTTTATACCGACGGATCGACAGACGAACTGACTTGGCTACATCGGCTCGTTATGTTGAACATTTATAAATATTTTTTATGGGGTCTTCGACGCTTTCTTCACATGCTCCAAACCTCATGGCAACCTTAATATAGTACCCAGTTCAGGACATAAAAAGGTCTAGTAGTTAACTGGAGCATGGGGAATGCATCACAATGAATTAGAATGAAAGTGTTCGCATTGTTCTTCAGATAGTTTGGAGTATGTGGGTGCCCGTCCTGGCAGTGTTTGTGGCAAGTTGAATATTTATGTTGTGCTTATGAATATTGCCAGCTCAAATTACAAAAGTTCTTGTTGTGCTTATCAATTCTCGAGAGAATAAATTCAATGCCATTGCCGGGTAAGTTTCTACAGCTGAAGCGCTTCTAACTTATATTGTGTTTGTTGTTGGTGGTGATGCTGCACATGTAATACGCATTATTTGCCTAGTTATAGTGTTCTTTAGTAAAAGATTTCGCTTTGCTGAGTTAGATAATAGTAAAAAGTTTTTCCTATTTTTATTATTAGTGCACCACAATTAACTTGACGTAAATACTTAGGTGGTGTGGTGATGAGGTGTCTATAAACATATTGAAGAGTGTCTAAAAATACTTATCGCAAACTCTCAAAACAGATAGAGAAAATAATTACTTGAAATCTTTTTTTACTAGATATTAGAGTTATATCGTAAGAGGATGCATACTCTATTCTCCCTTCTGTATATCGAAATGGCTATCGCTACCGACTTTTCACGAGAAGAGCAATTGTTGAACCTCTGCTAAATCCTTAAAAATATACAGTTTGGTATGCTTTATGGGCAGGAATCATTGGTCCTCATTTCTTCAAAAATGAAGCCGAGCATCATATTACTGTCAATGCGGAAAATTAAAGAGCCATGACTAATGTCTTGCTCTTGATGTGGACGACATTTAATTCTAACAAGACGGTTGCCATTAAATTTACGAAAGAAGTAATTTTTTTAAGGGATCTTTTGGAAGGTGCATTATCTCGCGTCGCGACACCTAGCCTGGCTTCTAAGAACGTGCGTTTAAACACTGCTGAAATATTTTTTGCGTGACTAAGTACTATATAAAAACTTCCTTGGCTACACAGATAAGCCCTAGACAATTGATGCGTTCGGTGCGGCATTGTTAACATCAGGCCCTAATTTCTACAAAGTGGTCGAAAATTAATACTTTAGGCTGGAATATTTTCGAGCCACTTCGAAACCATTTTTAAAATATGATGGCCAACCGTTATTATAATAGAGTTGAGTTCTTGGTCATTTCATTAAATATATTTTCCTTCCCATTCAAAACAAATTATACAAACATGTGTGGTATGAACTCAACCGAAGAGGTTATTTTACTCTTGCAACATGAAGGATCAAAGCTGAGCGAGATAGATATAGGGTTATATATGTGCAAATTTTAATCATGATGTGAAAGGGTTGAGTTTCATTCTTCGACGAAATGGCAAACGGGTTCTATTCAAATTTTGTACTTGAGTAAAAATTTAGATATCTTGATTAAATGATATGATAGAAATGTCCCTTAGCTAAAATATAAGGGGGAGTTGGTAGATGGGCGTATTTAAACACTGCCACGCCCAAAATACCCCATTAAAAGAAAATGTATAAAAGTGCCGTAACCAATAAGTTTAGATATAGAACTGTAACTTCGCACAGGGGATAGCATAAACAAGGGGCACCTGTGGGCTGAAATTAAAAAAAAGTAGGTGTGGCTCCGCCCTCTATTTGATTTAATGTCAGTAGGAACAAATCCCTGAAGCACCTTGACCGACATTGTAAAAATTGATAAACTCGGAAGGTAACCCCATATAACGGTACTGTTAAATTTACTAAAATCATAATAAATCAATAATTATGTATATACGCCAGAGAGAATAATAACTTTTACCACCGATATTGTATAAGTGGGCTTTGCGGGAGCCTGTGTAAAAACTGCTCAGGCCCTTAGGTGCCGAATATAAGGACTCCTGTATCTATAGTTGACGTTTAACCGAAAATATCGGTCAATGTCTAAAATATACAATTGAATTCGGGCAGAGTCCTTTCCTGAAAATAGTTATTCTGAATATGACTAATCGTTTGAATCGGATTAAAACTTCCCTGAGCCCCCATATACTTAATATAATTTAAAGATTTTCGAACTTCCAGGTAACTTTGTGCTGGATATATCGGCCAATATTTCAGATAGCTCAATGAAAATTACAAAACATGTTTCACTCATAACTATGTATATTTGTGCCTAAAATAGGTAAAACGTATATCAGGATTTTCGAACATACGGCTGACTTTACTCAATATGATTGGTGATTGCATGTGAGGTACCTCATTGAAACCCAGGGAACATTATTTGGCATGTGGCATACTAGTTAAAATCGGGTCAATCCTAACTATAATTATCATGTATTGCATATAATAATTTTCGTTTTTCTAACAAACCTTATGCTGAATATGTCGGTCAGTATATGAGTTTTATAAGGTATAGTGAATGTATGTATACATAAAAGTTAATTCCGAACCTCTGGTTGACGTTTTACATCTTAAGGTATTGATTCTTGTAAGTTGCTAGAGCATGTAATGTCTGGTTAGACCCCAACTTAGTCCTTTCTTACTTACTTATCTGTATGTGTATTTTGGTGTTGAACGTAGTGAAATATATTTTACAGGTAATAGTTTGACTAAAGCGTATCTCAGTTTGCGGAAGAAGACATTCTACGAGCATTGAAAAGAGAAGACGATGATTATGTTAGTTAGAATAAGAGTCGGATGGTGTTGCATATCGTATCAGTGCTCAAATCAATACAGGTAGTAAAGTGGATGCTAACTTACTGTCTTCGGATTCAGACCGTGATGACTTACCTCTGGCGAAGTTGCATCAAGTTTGTTTACAAAGGGTAAAGATGGGGTTCCAAAGTAACCGGAATCGATCATTCCTCGAAATTACTGCAGGAATGTTTTCCGCCTCTATAACAACAACAACCATAACATGTGGTTTTCAAATTACGAAAAAATCAAAATAGGCTTGTACTTCGTACCAAAGCTGAAAATATTTTAATTATCTACCTGTCGTAAAATCTTGTTTTTGTTGACATCATGCTTTACTCCAACGAAAAAATTCGTTTGCAATCTACTAACGACCCACAACAAATATCAGAAACAACACTGGTAGAAATTAAGACACCATTTGGCTTCTACTTCTTGCGCGTTCTAGTCCTGAAAACACCATTGACTTGTAGGTCACAGACGGTATCTCGAGCTTGAAACAGGAAGTCAGCAACAACCAGCTATTATCACGTTCTACGATCAAATTAAAATTAGCATAGATGTTACCGATAAATTATCGATAAATTACCAAGCAAGTTTTTGCTCGTTTCGTCCATTTTAACCACGTTTTCTCGATTTCCCGTCATAATATGATTTCACGCACTAAATTTCAGATCGAAATTAATATGCTGCTTAGCTATGACAATTCATAGGGTTTAAATTAAGGGCGTTTTGTGAGGCTCAATTCGGAGAATTGATGAGATATGCGTTTATAATCTCCAATCTCTCATTTTTCGATTAGAAAATGGAAAATGTAACTGGAATCTTGCCAACTTGCAGCTATACTTTCACCAAATGCTACTTTTACGTCAAAATAACTGTTGAACAATTCCAAGGCGGTAAACCTACACACACTCATAATTAAAATTTCGTTTCGCCCACACTCAGAAAATTAGGTATTTTCAAAAAGTTCCATTTAACAAAAAAAAATGGAAATGCAATTACAAGCACTTGTGAGCGTAGCAATGAAAACTTTCCGAATGTGCAGTTACTTCTCACCACCACAAATCTGTCAGGTGTAGTCGGTATCGAATGTATAGGTATTTATTTCACTAAGGCTTTCCTGAAAGCGTTGCTCTGTTCGTTCGAGGTATTTTTGTCATCTTCTTTGCAGTTTGTAATTTACTAATCAATAAACCAAAGAGGGTACAGTTGTATAGTCAAACCAGTTATGTAGGAGACGTTGGCTTCCATACAGGGATTATAGAACAAAAACAAATATTAAGCATCGAAAATTGCTTTCTTGTTTTTGAAATATTCCCAATTAAGATCTGTACACTTTTGAATGCGTTTGAACAATTTGTCGAAACATTTTTGCTCTTCTGATTGAAGTATCTCTAAAACATGCACATTGGACGTATCAACCGCCTCCTCAGGTGTCGAAAAACGTTGACCTTTTAGTTTATTTTTTACATACGGGAATAAAACAATTTTTGTTGGATTCGGCTCTTCTTGAAACACCTGTATGTTCGACTTCCTATTTATTTTCGGCCTCATACGTGTAAGATATTTTTATTCACTAGTTCACTATAAATGATAGCGATGGTGATGTCGTTTATCTGAAAACTTGTTGCTTTAAATGAAAACAATTTGAGTTCGGTTCCAAAACTGTTTTATTGAAATAAATAAGCCTTTGTTTACAATTTACTACTAGTACAACCGCTGCTGCCTTTACTGCTGCTTTCCTAATTACACTCTCGCAACAAAGTTGCTAAGGAGAGTATTATAGTTTTGTTCACATAACGGTTGTTTGTAAGTCCTAAAACTAAAAGAGTCAGATATAGGGTTATATATACCAAAGTGAACAGGGTGACGAGTAGAGTTGAAATCCGGATGTCTGTCTGTCTGTCTGTCCGTCCGTACAAGCTGTAACTTGAGTAAAAATCGAAACATCATGATGAAACTTGGTACACGTATTTCTTGGCTCCATAAGAAGGTTAAGTTCGAAGATGGGCAAAATCGGCCCACTGCCACGCCCACAAAATGGCGAAAACCGAAAACCTATAAAGTGTCATAACTAAGCCATAAATAAAGATATTAAAGTGAAATTTGACACAAAGGATTGCATTAGGGAGGGACATATTTGGACGTAATTTTTTTGGAAAAGTGGGCGTGGCCTCGCCCCCTACTATGTTTTTTGTACATATCTCGGAAACTATTATAGGTACGTCAACCAAACTAGAATCGTTTACTTCAGGCATTTCCATATACAGTTCAAAAATGAAAGAAATCGGATAATAACCACGCCCATCTCTCATATAAAGATTATGTTGAAAATCACTAAAAGTGGGTTAACCGACTAACAAAAAACGTCAGAAACACAAAATTTTACGGAAGAAATGGCAGAAGGAAGCTGCACCCAGACTTTTTTTAAAAATTGAAAATGGGCGTGGCGTCGCCCACTTATGGACCAAAAACCATATCTCAGGAACTACTAATCTAATTAATTTTACAGCAAAATAAAAAAAAAATATGTAAATGACGGATAATAAAATCTCGATTATCACTTTATCATGCGAGAGTACAAAATGTTCGGTGACACCTGAACTTAGCCCTTCCTTACTTGTTTTATGTAGAGCTCAATTCTTGTGCGAAGTACTGAGTCCCACTCGGTTGATGACATTAGTATTAAATTGTAGTTATCGGTCACACAGCTCATTTGATCCATGCGCAACCAAATTCAGATTGCGAAGTTTGCAGTTCTTGCAGTTCAAGAAACTAATTTAGTTAACTGTTGCTAACTTATAAATCCACAATTTTGTACCTGTCAACAACTACATAAATACGGCAGATACTTTTAATTTTACCTCTGAAATGGTACGGGATGGCTTTATGGAAGCCGGTGTAAAAATTGACAATGAACATGTCAACGTCCACTTCCTGGTGAAATCCCATACATATCTCGAGACTCGACCGTCCGATTTCGACTAAATTTAGTACGTGCCATTTTTCTCACATTCCTATATAACTATTCAAAAATCGGACAAAAACCTAGGCTACTTCCAATATAGGACAATTTCAAATTCCGTTTGATTTTTTCACTTTCCAGAATACAAATCAAGATGTAAATAATGTAGTGGACCCAATATTAAATTTTTCGAACTTTGGGGTGGCTTTGTACTGCATATATCGGCCAATATTTGTAGCAACATATTGCAAGAGTATAAAACATTTCTTCGATGAGAACTATTCGTTACTCAGGATGAAGCCTTATTTACAATTAAACGATTTCACAAATTAATTCAGAATTGTTTCCAGAAACCATTTCAATACTTTGTTGATAATATCTGCAGTTTGATTAGTTTTATTACCGCCCACACTCGAAACAATGCTTTCTCACATCAGAACCAGGCGGTCTCCAATTCTTATACAGCTCACTGTTTTTACTTTCACACTGCAGAGTACGGTCTGCTGCGCGCCTGGCCATTGACTGCCGCGGCAATTGCTAATGGCATTTTACATATAAATATATAAAAATATTTTATATATGTATATCTGTTTTCCAACTGCAGTGATTGGCGCCAATGAGCAGCTGCTCGAAAACTCCGCCGCAGCAATTGTCCGAATCAATTGTCTGCCTACTTGCTGAGATGTGAAATGACGGCTTTTGTGAACCGCGCTCAGCGCAGTTAGGCAATGCTACATTTACTTATGCAGTCGTGACAATACTCGTATTGCCAACACAGATAGCCATATGAAAAGGTTGCCATTGTTGTTTTTGCCTTAGTTCAGCAGTGTCTCCGCTGTTGCGAGCGTCTTGTACGGAACGAGTTGACAGCTTGATTTGTTGGCAGCGAAACTCTATTGTCTGCACACAGATGATTGATGGTGTGCCATTCTGGAGTGACATTTTAAGTTTATTGCCATAGAAATTAGCGATTTTCTAATTTACTGTGGAACAGTGCAAAATTAATGGAATGAGAAAGAAAAAATGCCAGACGTTGGCAAGAAAGTAATCAAAACAGTTAAAGTTTTCTAATTATTTGGGTATTATTTTTAGTGTCCTGGCATTTATTTGTTTTAGAACTTTCCTCCTTTCCTCTTTCATTCTAGTTTGCTGGTATGTGAGTACGTCCGTTGAATGTGGAGTCTGGTAAAAATAATTTCTTCAATGTTGGCTGCAGTCGGTAACTTCAAAAGGAGCAGTATATAGATTATTACTTAATATATTGGGATTCATTTTGGAGTACCTATTCCTGTTTTACTATCGGCATGACTGTTTCTGCTTTCTCAAACACAGTACAATCCTGCGTCATTTAGTAAGAGATCATTACCATTTATAACTTTCCGTAAGGATAGCTACCTCCATCGGAGCTTAAGCAATTTTTTAGGCGGCTGACGGCATACAGTCCAGTTGTTTTGCTATTCACTTTCAGTCCCTTAAAATTTAAATCGCTCTGATTGAGCGAAAAAGTGTCATCTGTTACCATCAGCGAGAGAACGCATTGATGGATATGTGTCCATTGGTTCCAGTGTTACTTAATATATGTAGTTTTTGTACGTAGCACAATTTTCCAATTCGAATGAAATGGCATATCGAACTCCACGAGTATGGGAAATGTAAGCTGACGATTGTTAAAGTACACACTAAAAACAAAGATATAGTCGAGACAGTGGATTTCATCCAGTAAAGTTGCTCCGAACATGGCGAAGTCTGTGTCCACTAGGAGCAATCTATATTGACTGCGTGAAGAAATGTTACAATAAGCGCCTGGTTGGCAAAAGCAAGTACCATACCATTCGTTCGAATTTTACTAAAACCTGCTGATTTCGGGTTTCCATTCATAGAAACTCGTTTTTATTGCCAAATTGTGAAAAAAATACTAACTGCAAAAAAATTTGGGTCGAATGAGGAGACCTGCATATTACATAAATCTTAAAAACACATATTTTCAGACGAGTATATGTAGAACTATCCATGTGGTATATGAAAATTAGATGTCTTTGAAGGAAATAATTGACTAAAATGTAAGATCTGAAGATTAGTCTGTTAGGTCTGCTTTATCTAGATTGTATAAGGCGGCGAAGCAAATGGCACCAGTAATGAACGGGGGTAAGACGAAATATCTCCTGTCACAAACAGTCACTGATAATTATAAGTGTAAGATAAGTAGATAACTTCGTCTGTCTTGGAACCAGTATTAATACCAAAAACCAAAGCTAAAGAGATATATACATTAAAATTATTGAAGGGCGGGGGTGCGCCCACTTTAAAAAAAACTTTGCCTGCAGGCAGACCTTGCAACTGCGATCCACTGTACCAAATTACAGTTTTATATCCTAAAGTAGGGCTTAGTTATGGCACTTTATATATTTATGGTTGGCGAGTTGTGGGTGTGGCAGTGATCCGATTAAGTTCATCTAGAAACTCGTAACACCAAGTTTCTTTAAGATGTGCAATTTTTACTCAAGTTACAGCTTGAACAAACGGACAGACAGACAGACAGTCAAAAGAATTTCAACTTTTGTCGTCATCCTGATCATTTATATATATAGTATATAATTCATTTTTATATAGTATATAACCCTACATCTATCTCGTTTAGTTTTAGGTGATACGTACAACCGTTCGGTGAGCAAAACTATATTGCTCTGTAGCAACTGGTTGCAAGAGTATAAAAGCGTGGAGAGAGACCACTTTTCTCTTTTTGTGGCTAATTCATTGGTGCTAAGCCCCTCCATTTTTCTAAATTTATTGTAAAGGATCAAGTTTAACAAATAAACATCAGATATAAAAGGCTTTTGTTGCTTTTAAAGTTTTTCAAGACTCCCATTTCCATATAAAAAGAGGTGCACTCTGTGTGTACTCGAACATCTGGCAGGATAATCGCGGCAAGTTCCGGAAAAGTATTTTATCGAATTCGAGCTTTTTGAATGAATTTAAAATTCTCACTATTTAAATGTGTGTGTGTGTCTAAAGTATTCAATAACTGATCCACTAACACTATACCCTACCCTGGATAACGCTTCCACATCTCTCTTCCTCTCACACGCACATGTAGGTACATGAGAGAAAGGCCACGTTGACTTTCGTTAGTGCGCTTAATGTTTATTAATGAATTTGTGCATTGTGATTTGCATTTCAATTTATGCCATAATAAAGGAGAAGTACATGAATTTCATAATAAACTGTATAAAATATGGGCAAAAGGAAAATTGAATATAATGAATGTAGAGGAGCAAAAAGTCGCGCTAAGTAAACAAGTGTAGACAAAAGCTACTCGATCTAAAAACTGCCAGACTAAAAACGGCAACAACAACGTTCAAAATGCAAAGCTTACATCCACAAGCTTTTCACGTAGTTATATTAAGCTTTTATATGTATTGAAGTGTGTGCATCACAAGAAGTTCTTCTTATATAAATACTCAGTGGGTATATTGGCTTCGCTTTAGATACTCTTCTATACTCTCAGAAAAACGCCAAGTTTATTTTGGTTTGCCTGAAAATTTACTTACCTTTCGCTTCAATGAAGCTTGCCTCGAATGTGTTTGCCTTTGTGTTTGACAGTGGAAAAAATTATAACAACAAGGAAGCCTACAGTTCGGGCTGCCACGTTTTGGGAAAGTGTGAGGGAGCGACTAAAGTGAAACTCACAAGGATAACATTAATGTTTCTGTTATGCTTTCCAGAATTGATAATTAACAAGGCAAATAATCGTCGCTAATTAGCATTCAAAGTTCCATTGCTGTTCTTGTAAATAGCGAAAGTATGTTTTCTTAACAACTCAATGGGTGCGCACGAACAATTGACTGTTGCGTAAGAGCAGCATAGTAGCAAGGACTTGGATTGATGGAATGTTCTTAGAAGAAGCTTCTGTATAGACTGATATCTTTTACTCCTTAAAAAGCTTAAAAGAAATGCTTGCTTCTGTTTAATGGTTTGTAAAAATATTTCAATTTTGACTACGCAGCGCTAATATTACAGTTATAATTATTACATATATTACACGGATCTACTGTGGTCTTGTTGCTCTAGAAATAAGACCGACTATGAACAGATATTCATAAACCTATCAATGATTTTGTAACATTTTCTCTGGTTTATTTTTAAATCTCTAAAATAAGAGATTTATTAATACGTAGGTTGCTTTTTATATTTTGGGATTCGAAAAAAAAAAACAAATATCAACCAATGATTATCGCTTTATTGTTTTACAAAATACTCTCCATTAAGATCTATGTAATTTTGAACGCGTTTGAACCATTCATCGAAGTATTTTCTCCATTCTGCTTGAATTATCTCTAAAGCTTTCTTTGAAAGCATCAACAGCCTCTTTTGGTTTCACAAAACGTTGATCCATTAGTTTATCATTTACGTATAGAAATAAGGAATAATAGACACGAGCTTTTTTGAGCGATTGACAAAATGCTATTTTTCGGTCGAGAAGGATATTTTATGTTACTGTACGCAACACAAATGGCGGTCGTATGTCAAAACTTTCATATGGTGCATTTCAATAAAAGAACTTTTATAAGCATTGCTTAAATACTTTTTCATTTGACACAATTCTTTTAAATACCAGTAGTAATCTGCCATCATATGACAATCCCACTCACCTCGACCTTTTTTTCATCACTTTTGAACCTTGACGGGATCGCTCTCTTTGCTGTTCACTAAAATTTCCTACATTATCTTAAAATTTAGCCACATAATTGCAGAGACAACAGTTTCCTATGATACTGCCAAAATAACTCGCTGTTCGAGATCAGGACCCTAGACATCCTTTCACTAGCTTTGAATGCACAATCAGCGAACTCAAGGTAAATATCGCTGCCCTACTGTCGGAGTGGCTAGTTACCACAAAGTTAGACTGTGAATTACTTTTTTAAAACGAGAGTGAGACTATCTCCGAGTAAAACAACACATTTTGCAGACTATGACTCTAAATATCTCCACTTTTGATTTTTTTTTAAACCTTCCCTATAATTTCGGTACGAAGCCTAAGAGTGGTGATCGCATGCTGTTTGTATGCGCGAAAATGTTGTGCAGATCCTTAATCTTGATCGGAAAAAGAAATCTTATTGCTAACAAGCCGTTAATTGATCAAATATAAATAATATTCAACAGATAATTGTTTAAAATATAATACATAAAATGATCATAAAAAGAAGAGACCCTTAATAATATCGTAATCTGTGCAATTGAAAACATCAAAACTTGCCCAGTTGTCCAGACCAATAAGCAAAATAAAAATTTTATAGCTTCTTTTAAGGATACGTTTCCGTCTTGCTGTATTTCGCTCATTTCCACGTTCTAGCTATGTAGCACCCACATTTGTAATATATGTATAGTATGGAAAACTTATAAGTAAGAGAAGTTCTATTTCAAATAAAATTTAATTGAATTCACAAATATGCGACTATGATGAGGAAACAGTAAGACTGTTGAAGTTCTTAATTTATTCTTCAAAAGCTTTGGCCTCCCCCTTAAAGTGATTCCCTTAGCCCCAATACACTTGTGCCAACGGTTTTCCCTCGAAATTGACTTTAAAAATATCAGGGATTTTTTATCTACTTGGGTTTTTCAGCTTCGGCTTACCTTTGTCACGATATTCGGCGGATTGATCCTCTGTTTTGTAGGTTGTGGGCATATATTCAAGACTTATCGCCAGTAATACGTTTCATGACTCCTGGTAATTCGAAAGCATTGTGTCTCAGACGTTAACGCGACGCTAATATGTTTAATGTGCTTATCTTTTAAACTACTAAATTGTCAAGAATGTCCAAATTGTTAATTTCAAATTATTATCACACGAATACAAAGTTTATTTTAAAATTATTATTAAACGAATAACAAAATGTATTGGAAAGAAATTAAATAATTTTTATACGCCTGCTTGCGACTGCTCCGTTTGCTTGTTCACTAACGAATGCCTCTCACTCGATAACTGTCGTTGACAGCTCGGCCTCTCCTGACATTTCGTCCTGCAAGGACGATCCGTCATTTTCATCGTCGTCATCTAACTCAGGACTCAATGTACACCATAGTTTCATATGATCTACACTACAAGTGTTACAATAACGTCTTTGTGTATGCGTTGAATCTGGTAGATCCTCAATGATGTATCTATCGTAATGAGGTATCCTTCGTAACGATAATATGAACCTTTGATTACTGGATCCAGCTTATGTGACTCGCCAGTCGCATTATGAACATGATCGATGATCACTAAGTCCCCGATATCATAATTTCGAGATGACTGACATCGTTTGTCATAACGGTTTTTCCATTTGGTCTTCTCCGCCCTCATGTTGCTCGCTGCTTTTTCTCGTTTAATGTCAATGTCTACGTTAGCTTTATCGTCATCGTGTAATGCTTGTATCATCCTGTTATAAGTTACGTCTCTGGGATTAAAATGAAACACGAGTTCGTTTGGTGTAAATTTGGTGACCTCATTACGTTGAGAATTTATACACCATTGGATGTTTAAAAGGTCATTGTCCCATGTTCTGGACGTCTCACTAGTACATTTTAAAGCATTGAGAACAGTCCTATTTACCCGTTCCACCTGCCCGTTGGCCCTCGGTGTTCGTACAGCAATTTTATTATGTTGAATACCATGCTTATCGATGAACTCCTGAAATTGTTTAGAAGTGAATGGTGTACCTCGATCTATTGTTATTTTACGTAGTTGCCCAAAGATTGCCATCATGTCTTCAAGTGTTTTCAATACTGGTCCTGTTTTGGTATTACGAACAGCTTTTAATATTACATACTTACTAAAACTACATACAATTACAAATATGTACGAAAACCCTGACTTTTGCGTTGAAATGGTCCCACATGGTCAATAAAAATGTGCCTAAATGGGATCGGCAAAATATCGCTTACGTGCATTTGGCTTTCAGTTTTTCCTCCTTTAACTTTGTTTAAACAACATTCGTCGCATGCTTGTATATATGACTTCACATACCGTCTCATTCTCGGAAACCAAAAATGTTTACTTAATCGTTGTAGTGTTTTCTCTACTGAAAAATGTCCTGCGTCGTCGTGGCATGACTTAACGACTCGCCATCTTACTGCTTTTGGAACCGCTAGCCTTAATTGATCTCCTACCTTACGGAATAATCGGTTGTTGTGCATCGTATAATCAGTTTTCATTTGTTTAATCGTAGCTTCATCTGTAATTATTCTCCCGTTTATTATGTTGCTAATTTGCTGTAAACTCTCATCTTGGAGTTGCATTGAATAAACCCAATCGTTAACCTCTAGCGTGCTTTTAAGTTGCAATACTTTCTCTACTACGGTGTTTAAACTAGTCGTGGTCTCAACTGGCGCTCGACTAAGAGTGTCGGCATGTTGCATTTTCGAACCCGATCGATGTTTACATTAAAAATCAAACTCTTGAAGTCGTACCCACCATCTGGCAATGCGTGGTCTAAGTGGTGTAGTAGCTTTAGTCGTTGCCACCGCGTTACAATCCGTTCGTACAATAAATGGAGAACCCAATAAATATACACGTAATCGTTCAAGCGTCTCGACAATGGCTAATACTTCTAGTTCATGTGAAGGATAATTTGCTTCGGCTGCGTTACATCGTCTGCTGTAGTAATGATCTGGATTCCAATCGTCACCTTCTAGTTGAAGCATAACACCTGATAACCCTATGGAACTGGCATCAGTATGCACTTCATGACTTTTTGTTGAATCGAATAAAACTAGTACTGGTTGACTAGAAAGCGCTCGTTTCAATTTCTCAAACGCCAATGCATGTTCGTTTGTCCATTTAAATATCTGCCCCTGCTTTAATAAAGTTGTAAGTGACTTTGCTGTGCACCCGTAGTCTGGGATGAATTTTCTGAAGAATCCTGTCAAGCCAAGGAATCGTCTCACATCACTAACTTTGGTTGGCTGTGGAAAAGCTTCAATAGATTTCGTTTTTTCTTGACCTGGACTTATACCGTCTTGGCTAACAACATGCCCTAAAAACTTCACCCTTCTCGCCATGAACGTACATTTGCTTGGCTTTAATGTAAGCCCCGTTTTCCGTACTGCATCCAAAAACTCGGCTAGTACCTCTACCCCTTCGCTAACCGTTTTAGTTGCAATAATTACTTCATCAACGTAGCTTATAATCTTGTTTCTATTCCGTAAACCTCGTATAAGTTGAATTATCATTTCTTGGAAAACCATTGGAGCATTTCGTAATCCAAATGGCATCACATTGAATTCAAACAGTCCCTCCGGAGTAATAAATTCTGTCAACTTTTTACTATCCTCATGCAATGGAACTGGTAGTATGCCGCCGTCATATCAAGGGTCGTGAAAAATGTATTACCTTCAAGCTTTGATAATTGCTCCTCTACAATTGGCATTGGAAACTGCTTCTTGATTGTAACCGCGTTTAATGCTCGGAAATCGACACACATTCTGTCATCTCCATTCGCCTTCTTTACAATTACAACTGGAGCTGCATAAGGTGATGCACTTTGACGTATGATCTTATGTTTTAACAATTCGTCAATAATCGTTGCCAATACTGGTCTTTGTATAAAGGGTACTTGATATTGTCTACCTACAACTGGCTTCTCGGTGTTCACCTTGATTTCCATACATGTAGTCTTACATCGTCCAAGCTTTGCCATATCTTCTGCAAAACAATCATCGAAACTTTGTAATAACTTACATACATCATCTAGCTCGTCGACATTTAATGTTTTGTCAATGTTGTAATTTTCTACGGTTTTCTTCTGTACTTGCATGCTGCCCGATTGAATAACTAAAGTACAATCTTTCTGGCACAAAACATCTCGTCCAATAAACACATCGTATGGCATAAATTCATCAGGTACTACTTGCAACTTCGTATTTATTTTGCAACCATCTATTTTTAATTCCATATCGATATCTGCTGTGCTATAAACTGTTGAACCCCCAAAACCTTCTAATTTCTTAATACAAGTCTTTTTCAAAACATTGGCTGGAACTTTCGACTCCGTTATGAGTGACGTGTCACTACCTGTATCAATAAAAGCTAAGTATTGCTGACCGTTTAATTCCACGTTTGACATTAGTGGTGGATATATAGGGTGATTTTTTAAGAGCTTGATAACTTTTTTTAAAAAAAAAACGCATAAAATTTGCAAAATCTCATCGGTTCTTTATTTGAAACGTTAGATTGGTTCATGACATTTACTTTTTGAAGATAATTTCATTTAAATGTTGACCGCGGCTGCGTCTTAGGTGATCCATTCGGAAAGTCCAATTTTGGGCAACTTTTTCGAGCATTTCGGCCGGAATAGCCCGAATTTCTTCGGAAATGTTGTCTTCCAAAGCTGGAATAGTTGCTGGCTTATTTCTGTAGACTTTAGACTTGACGTAGCCCCACAAAAAATAGTCTAAAGGCGTTAAATCGCATGATCTTGGTGGCCAACTTACGGGTCCATTTCTTGAGATGAATTGTTGTCCGAAGTTTTCCCTCAAAATGGCCATAGAATCGCGTCCAACAGCATCTTTGAAAAAATACGGTCCAATGATTCCACCAGCGTACAAACCACACCAAACAGTGCATTTTTCGGGATGCATGGGCAGTTCTTGAACGGCTTCTGGTTGCTCTTCACCCCAAATGCGGCAATTTTGCTTATTTACGTAGCCATTCAACCAGAAATGAGCCTCATCGCTGAACAAAATTTGTCGATTTCGAACATTTCGAACCGAACACTGATTTTGGTAATAAAATTCAATGATTTGCAAGCGTTGCTCGTTAGTAAGTCTATTCATGATGAAATGTCAAAGCATACTGAGCATCTTTCTCTTTGACACCATGTCTGAAATCCCACGTGATCTGTCAAATACTAATGCATGAAAATCCTAACCTCAAAAAAATCACCCGTTACATTCTCACTTAAAACTGTAGCAATTATTGGCTTGTCGGAACGACAAAATTTTGCTTCATGCCCTACCTTGTTGCATTTACTGCACCTAGAGTCACGTTGCGGCTTGGAACATTTTTCTGCGATTTGTCCAAATTCATTACAGTTGAAACATTTGATTAAATTCTCGTCTGCATTCGTATTTTGGGCAGAATAGTTCTTGAAACACATATGACTCTCTATATTCTTTTTCGACCATGGTAAATTTGACAAGCTCTCCAGTGACCGCAACAAATCATTGCACGTTGGTAAACACATTGCCGTAAGAGTTCGGGTTAAATTACTATCGTTTAACCCTCCAATAATGTACGCATTAATTGACGCTTCGTCAATCTTACCTCGTCTACCAATATTCAACATTACAAAATAATATTGCGTTAATGTCTCATTTACATGTCGTTTGCGCTTCAACATTTCCGTGTGCACCTCTGCTGCGCTCATTGTAAATGGGAAATCATGTTGGAATGCTTCTACGAAAGCAGACCAACGCTGGAACACATTTTGTGCGTCAAGCCAATCTTTGGCAACACCTTTTAGTTTAAACTGCGCTGCTAACAACACTTCTTGCTCACACCAACTATATGCTCGTTGTAGTTGCGTTATTTTCTCTATAAATCGCTCCGCAGTTAACGTTCCTCTCAATGGGTCAAAATCAGGTAACAATCCAATGATTTCGTGGACTGTACTTTGCTTCCATTCACGTTGTGTCGTAGTTCCCAACGGTGATAACCCTATTGTCGTCGCTGTATTATTAATTCCATGTTGTTGTGGAGTCGTACACATTGCCGCCTGACCAGAAATTGTGTTATCAGATGAAATACTTACATTAGCCGGAACAGTTGTTGAACTTGTCGCTAATGTTGTATGTCCCACCTGAACTGCCACAAGATCACTCACAGACTTGGCAAGGCCCGAAATCATATCTCGCATATCGTCAATTTGCTTCTGAATAGCAGACACTTCACTGCTTTCTTCAATTTCTTCAGCATCAATTTCTTCCGATCCGTACATTTCTATCAACTGCAAAACTTTCGCCGCTTTATTACCCATAACCGTTGCACCCTGGTTTTGCAACAATTTGTTCAGTTGATCAACCCTAAGCGCATTCAATTTGATCATTTTTCCCATATTTTTTAACAGTTTTATTTTATTTTCCAGAAACGTTGAAAAAAAAAATATTGAAATTTATTTGCCTCTGTTACGAATTGCCGTCCGTGCTGTTTAAATTTTTTTCCCGTCGACTTCCAAAAATTGAATAATATTCTGCTAACAATTCTGTCTACAGTTTTTTTTCAAAATTCTCAAACGTTGTTCCCATTGAAAACAAAAAACCTAGTTGCCTTTGATTTTTTTTTCCAAAGCTTACTTCGATTATTCGTTGTATTCGTTTTTTCCCATTTATTTGTTGGGACTTTTTCCGTTGCCCTGGACAACTCTCTGCTGCCTCTCGTTGCGATATTCTCTTAACACATGTAGAATCGTTACTAATTACCTTTACTCTTTGCCCGTTTAGAATTTACGTTTCTCGTTGGCATTTAAACGTTTGCAGTACTCGTTGAATTTGATAATTTCTCACTATCGTTGCAAATAATTTCTTCCTCTCTTTTTTTTTTTTTTTTTTTTTTCAAATTATTATCACACGAATACAAAGTTTATTTTAAAATTATTATTAAACGAATAACAAAATGTATTGGAAAGAAATTAAATAATTTTTATACGCCTGCTTGCGACTGCTCCGTTTGCTTGTTCACTAACGAGTGCCTCTCACTCGTTAAAACTGTCTGTGACAAAATCTACATCAATTCATATCGGTAGGAGGATAGTGTGAAAATGGATGAAATCGGTGAAATCCCATATCTCGGTACACGACTAACCGATTTCGAAAAATTTGAAATGTTGCATTTTTTTCATTTTCCTAAGCCACGCTGTGAAAATGAGCGAAATCGGTTATAGTCCGATTACTACTTCTCCTACTTCCCATATAGCACAACTATACATTCCACTTCATTCGTTCAGTTTCCAGTTTAAACCTTATGATCAAAAATTTTTTAAACCCATTAAAAACTGTTCAAGCCCCTAAATGTCGAATATTTAGACCCCGGTTCCTATAGTTGGCTTTTGATCGAAAATGTCGGTCAATGCGTGATATATGTACATAATAACTGAAATGTAGGGATAATCCTTGACTTTGTACCGCATAGTACATTGGTCAATATTTGAGTTATCTCAGTGGTAATAAGAGTGCGTATTTTACACATAACAGAGTATCTTTGTGCCAAAAATAGTTAAATTTGAGTAAAAGCTTGCTCGCATATAACTAATAGGGGGCTGACTTTACTCTATATGATTTGTTTTATACATTAAAGTATTTCAGCGGCTTTGACTTTTGCAAGTTGTAAGGGTATAAAAAGTTCGGTTGCACTCGAACTTAGCCCTTCCTTACTTGTTTTGCTTTAATAAACATATGGTATATATCGTCACCTGAAATGCAAAATAACGTATCATCAAAAAATCCGAAATTGAGTGTCTTTTTGATTACACTTCACTACTTCAAATTACACACTTAATATTACATATGATGAACATTTTCAGGTTCTGCGGTCAGATATAAACCAGTTTTAACCAATATTAAAATTTTTTTTCACCATATTCCATTTTATTT
Source organism: Bactrocera dorsalis (assembly GCF_023373825.1). Classification (NCBI taxonomy): domain Eukaryota; kingdom Metazoa; phylum Arthropoda; class Insecta; order Diptera; family Tephritidae; genus Bactrocera; species Bactrocera dorsalis. Next base: position 44,306,718 of record NC_064304.1, on the reverse strand, counting down.
CGTGTTTCATTCGTGCCACTTTAAATTTCCGAAAATGTTGTTACGTTATTTTGCATTTCAGGTGACGATATGTAGTATATTTCGTTGTCACAAATTTTATTTCTAGATATGTGCAACATTTTAATTAACTTCAAGGTATATGAGAAAGGAAAACAACATTT